>NW_025110787.1:20438-127935 GCF_011392965.1 Frieseomelitta varia | reverse complement strand
TTGCGCTGGAATGACGTGCCACGCACGTCGAGAATTTTTTATCCCAAAATTGCAATATTTTCTCAGTTTTAACTATATCTAGGTATAACCTTGGCAAAACAGATAGTAAATTTATTACTTCTCGATAATTTCTATTCAGTGATATACCGACGAGTTCAAAAAAAGGGCGATGAATTATTGTATACGGTTTAGTCACTCGTTATGGTCCGCAATAAATTGCCAGCGCAAGTAATAAAAGCTACTATTAAATTTCTTAGCTATTTTTAAATTGTATATATTAAAGCTAGTATATTAAATATCATAGCTACTCTTTCTATCAGTACCTTGATTAACTATAATTATATATATTAATCTCTTGCGCTAGAATGACGTGCCACGCACGTCGATAACTGTTTTTGTCTCAAAATTGCAATACTTCCTCAGTTTTAAGTATATTTAAGTATAACTCAGGCAAAATAAATAATAAATTTATTACTTCTCGATAATTTTTATCCAGTGATATCATACCGACGAGTTGAAAAAGAAAGCGACGAATTATTGTGTACGGTTTGGTCACTCGTTACGGTTCGCAATCAGTTGCCAGCGCAAGTGGTTAACATCTGTCCGCCATGTTTATCGAAGTATCTTGCACAACGAACTGGGTATTTGCCGATCGAAGTGGGTATTTTCTGGTAGCCGGTAATCTTAACAAGATCGATTTGTTTTCCACGCGTTCTCTGCATTTTTATCGCGGGCGTGACCCGGTGTTTTCGCGACATCGGGTTGCAACATCGTTGCCGAAGTTCCGTTCTATCGCGTTCCGATTCGTAACACTACGCTTCGTTGATGAGTTGCGAATTTGTTGTTGCAGAACCGATGTAGAACGTAGAACCCGAAGTCGGCTTCAATAACACGCGGTGGCTCGCCGTTTTTCGTTTCGAGTAGAATTTGTTTTCGATAAGATTGATTTATCGTCTACGATCCCCGCCATTGTTTCAGCTTTCGCCCTCCCCCCTCTCGGGAAGATTGATAGATTTTCCAAGAAATGGCCGCAAAACTTCTTCTTCCTCTTCTTTCTCCTCTTCTTCCACTTCTTCTTCTTCTTCTTCTTCTTCTACCGACCGGCAGACCGATCCGTTTTTCGATGTAACATTAACACAACAATGCTTCTGCAGAATCATTAAAAATGCAAAGGAATCAACGAGTCTTCCGTCGGTCGTTTGTCATCGGGCAAATTGCGACTGTCGAAAACTCGCCGCCGTGGCGCCCGCGTTTCTAACCCGTGAAATAAACACCTATTCTCCACAGCGTTCTCGAGAAGGACGAATAAATCTACGGGACGGGGGTCCGATCACGTCGGATAACAACCGGTGCAGCGGCAATTAATTTTGTTGCAATCGGACCCCTGACACGTCCGCGACGCGTCTCTCTTTCCTCTCCCGGATGGAATTATTTGCATAAGTGAAACCACTTGCGAAAGATAACGCGCGCGCGCGCGCGCTAAGATACAGCTAGGAATCCGTGTTTTACTCGGAAGCACAAACGAGTCGTGTCCCCGTTTTGTCACCATGATAAACGACTATGATAGATTCACGTAAACAATCGATCGTTGATCGCGTCGTGTAATCTTCGTTGCGTGTCGAACAATATTTTAATCGCATATATTATTATATTGGCCAAGAGGAAACTGCGCTCCTTTGTGTGTAAATGAAAGGCGACTTTCCCACGAGAAACTTTATATTATTTTGTTCACTCAACTTCAAAGTTTTTGTTCTTTTCTTTGATAAAAAAACAGTTTCAAAAATCATTTGATATCCTCGTCAGCAATGAAATTTAGCAAACGAAATCTAAGATCGATGTAGAGTTTCAAAGTTTCTTTTACCATCGGATAATTTTTTTACTAGCTTGTGCAGTATTTTTTTTTTCTACTTTAAAAATGTTTCTCATTGATTTTCCATTTTGAAATTAAATAGTTGCCAACGAAACCGTGCGTTTTCTTTTTCTGAAACAAGCTTGAACAATCACCTGTTGGATTGTACAATTAAGAATGCAGTTAAGTTAGGTTAGGTTAGGAATAAAATGAGGTTAGTTTCATTTCGAGATACATATGTATGTCTGTCTTAAAAAAAAAAAGAAAAAAAAAAAAGGTTAAATTGGTCAACAATTCAATAATTATTTCTACCAAACTGGTAAGTTCATCTGGTCCGTCCAATTATACCGTAATAACATTAGATTTCTTAGAATCACATCATCAATTCATAGTCCTAGAAGATGATGTATGTTTGGATCGTGAAGAGGGTGAAGGCAATGAAAACAGAAACACGGAGAGCAAACAAACGAGAAAGTTTCGGGTAGAGATCGGCCGGAGGGCGGGAACGGTGCGTCAAGCCGGCGGAAAATGCGCGCAGTTGTGTTTCCTTTCCGCGAATCCGCGTTCCTCGAAAGCGGAACGCGATCCTCCGCAACGAGGTCGGGACTTTTAGCAGGCGTTCGTCGAGAACGCGCACGGTTTACGCAATCGTTACGAACGGAACGGTTAATTTTTCTTCTTTCCGAGAAATCGTTCGCGTGGCGAACGGCCAAACACGCGTAGTTTACCGATGCAAATCAATGTTCCGACGTTTAGTCGTTCCTCTGTTTCTTTCTTCGTAGAATCTTTCTATGTAGCTACGAAAAGAAATCTTCCGCTCCATTTGAAAGAATAGGTGACTGTCGAAGAAGAAACAAAATCAATTACCGACGGCGAAAAATATTTTGCGAACCACTTCAAACGTCTTTTTGTTTGTGCTCCACTTTCTGATTGTCTAGTGAGGAGTCTTCAAACCGAAACCAACGAAATTCAGCAACGATTTGTCCAGGCTGTTGTCGTTCGATATCCGCGAACCGGTCCCCGAAATGCTAACGTTCCGCGAAATCCACCGTAAATCCGTTTATTGCGCGTTGCCGCGCCTTATCTGCCCACACGCGGCCGCACCGAAAATACATTTCAGGCCGTTCCTTCCAACAAAATCGTGTCCGGTTGCGTCGAGTTGCGCACCGCGCGTGCGTCCGTCGCGGTCCTTATTTGCACGCAGCCGGGGATCCTCCGCCGGTGTTTAGTTGCCTCTCGCCGAGAAAGGCAGCTACGTCCTGACTACGTTCGTCAATTTCGATTTTCGACGAAACGAAATTGCCAGATTTATTACACATACATACATATGTGTGTGGGGGCAAGAGATTTTCACACAAATGGAAAAATAAGAATCACTGTTCTCTGTGACTCTCACAATCACGCGCATGTTCATCTAACCTCGAACACGTACTGTTGGACGACCAATCCGGACAATATGAAATCAGTGCAAACACTGACAATGAGTTTTTTTTTTTTATTATTTATTTATTTACGCTATAAAACCATCTACTGGGTTACTAACACATTGTTGTGCATACTAACAATACAGATAAAAACTTCTGCAGGCTTTTGTGTTATAGATATACAACTAAGGTACATGTTTGCTGTTAGATTATTCTTATGACTAGAATTTACAACCAGAACTTAGAAAACTGACAATCAATGACAATGAATTAGTAACAGTCCACACACAAAAGTGGACTGTGAATAATTAGTCCAAGGGCAACTGGAGACCCGCCACTTGGAGACCAAAAAATATACAAGTACAGAAACTTAGAAGAAGCATTCTATTTTATTTTTTATTCTTCTCCTCGAAAGTCCAAAGACGATAGATCCTGATCGCAGCAAAGAACAAACCTCTTCAAAATTTATAAGTGCGTTAATTCCACGGAATTACGCGGAATCCAACAGTACTATCGATTCATACACATTCCCTGATCCTCTTGGATCTTCTTTCTCTGTCGCGGTCTACAACAGTCTAATTTACCACGTCCGTTTATTTTTCTCCTTTCAGGATCCTGACGCGGACAGCGACTCTAGCGTTGCATGTAATTCCGTGATCGTAAGTAGAGTCCAAGATACTTTATTTCCGCGTGGCTGCATCAGCGAGGTGAATATCGGATCGAGGAAACGTGCGAGACGAAGCGAGCGGCGAACGCCAAGGGTGGGACTAAGTCACGTTTGCTCGTGCCGGGTGTACAGGGCGCGCTTATTTACATCGTGCAACGGTGTGAGAGCGTTGATGTTGAAAAACGCGGCTGCTGGGAAGACGCAAAATGAACGTACGTGCCGGCAAGAAAACGAATTCTGGCGCATCGCCCTTGTTCTCGCCCTTTCCCTCCATCTTACCCGTCCGTGCACCTTGTTACGAGCCGTAGTCGTGGTGTTTGCAAATTTTCCAAACTCTGTGTTTCTCTGTGCTCTCCCTCTCCCTCTCCCTCTCCCTTTCTCTCTCTTGTCCCTTGATGGCAAGACGTTTCGCGAAAACAGATATAGGCGGCTGCTTCGAGCCGCTTCATTTTATCACCGAAATACAAAATTTCGTTTGGACGTTCGCGTTCCCTCGATCATTTCACTTTTCGTACATTTTCACGAACGAGTTAGAATATAAAAACCTATTTTAAAAGTATATCTGTCTCTCCATTTATCAACAGCATTTACTTTTTATCAAGTTACGCGATCTGAATTTACGCGAAAAATATATTTCCAGGAAAATATATTCTCCTAGAGTTTTTAAAAAGTAACGATGATATCAATAAGAGCTCATAGTTGTTTGTTTTCTACAAGCCGGTCGTGATGTTCAAGCACGTCAAATGTTTATAAATTGATCTCAGCGAGAGATAAGCTTGAGAAGAAGAAATCGTTTGAAAAAATTAACATGAATAGTGAAAATGAAGTCGAACTTTCAAATATTTCTGAAAATTGAAAAGAAAAGATTGATTGTACAGTAGCGACAGTGACACCGAAAAAAATTTACTTTTGTTTTCTGAAATGTCATTATTATTATTATTATTATTATTATTATTTTTTTTATTAATCTAGGTGAAATAAATATGTATTTCCGTAACCAGCTTTTCTTTCCAATATCGTTTTCTTTTGTCGATTTAAATGGTGGGACGAGTTGTCTGTTTCTTGCTAATTATAGCGAACAAGCAACGAAAAACAAACTTCGTGACAATCTATATACATACTCGAAGCTCAGCAGCCTACGCAAAAGTTTCTACGACGCGACGCGACGTTTGGTAACTGAACCAACGTCACGAAATCATAATTCTCAAGCGTCACACGAGCGGTAGCTCATGTTTAAAATATTCGCGCCACTACCGCATATTACCGAGTGTTATTTTGTTCTTTTTCTTACTAAAGAACTTATTAACGCACGAACCAAAGTTCTTAATACGTACTGTTTATCGCGGCGTATCTATTTCGTAAACTCCAATTTCGACGCGAGTCGAAGGTTAAATTCCTGTTTCCTGTTAAACGTTCGACGCGGATGGAATCGTGCGTTGATTCACGAACGATAAGTTCACGAGATAAGTCAAGCAAAGAAGGAGAGAAAAACACAGGAAAGGAAAAAATCCCGAATTAAAACGCTACGGCGTTCACACGAAATCGGCTGACAATCTGAATTGCTGATAAACTGCTTCTTAAAAGTGCTTCTCAAAAATAGGTGCTACCGAGAAGTTCGCTTTTCCTGCTCGCGTTGACTTCGCTTTTTATAAGCGTCTTATCAACTCGTTCGACAAACGTCAAAACATACTTCCTATATATAGTACGTAAATAGATATCTCGCGAAGTAAACATCGAATTTTCTCGACGATCGATTAGAAATGAAGACCGGCGAGGAGAAGTACAACTGTGTTTTTCAGTCGTTTACAAACACATAATATTGAATTATTAAATTTGCTGCATTCTACTGATCTGTTGGTTCGTGTTTGTTATAACAATCCCGATATCTTACCATTATGAAAGATAAACGAGGGACGAAATCGAAGGCGAATCTAGACGAAAATTTCGAGAAAAACCGACTGTTCAAAGTAAAATGAATATGAAAAGATCGAGATTCAGGCAGAGTTGAAAATCGTTAGAGATAATAAGATAAAGAGAGACAGGGTAGGAAAGAAGAAGAGACTAGTTGTTAACCACTTGCGCTGGTAACTGATTGCGGACCATAACGAGTGACCGAACCGTACACAATAATTCGTCACTTTCTTCTTGAACTTGTCGATATATCACTGGATAGAAATTATTGAGAAGTGATAAATTTATTATTTGTTTTGCCTGGGTTATAAATATAATGAATGTACTTAAAACTGAGAAAATATTACAATTTTGGGACAAAAGATTCTAGTCATTCTAGCGCAAGAGATCAACCGCTTGCGCTGGCAACTGATTGCGGACCATAACGAGTGACCGAACCGTACACAACAATTCGTCACTTTCTTCTTGAACTCGTCTGTATGATATCACTGGATAGAAATTATTGAGAAGTAATAAATTTATTATTTGTTTAGCCTGGGTTATAAATATACTTAAAACTGAGAAAATATTACAATTTTGGGACAAAAGATTCTAGTCATTCTAGCGCAAGAGATTAACCGCTTGCGCTGGCAACTGATTGCGGACCATAACGAGTGACCGAACCGTACACAATAATTCGTCGCTTTCTCTTTGAACTCGTCGGTATGATATCAATTATCGAGAAATAATAAATTTATTATTTATTTTGCCTGTGTATTTAGTTGTACTTAAATATACTTAAAACTGAGAAAATATTGCAATTTTGGGAGAAAAAATTCTCGACGTGCGTAGCACGTCATTCCAGCGCGCAAGCGATGATCGATTCACGGTATTAGCGAAATTAGGAGGCGTGCCTAGTCGCCGTGATTATTCAGAGTGATTCGGGTGGCACGGCGTGGTGGCAAATTGAATCGCGCTCGCGTCTGCAATTTACGAAAGTATCCGCGCGAAACTTGGCGTGGCGTGGCAAGTCGACAAATGGCGAGGCCCTCCCTCCGTCTCTCCCGATACACAGGTACCGGGTGTCTAGCCGCGTCTCGCGCATAAAGACGTTCTTCTCTCCCGTTGCCCGTCTTCCATAACCCCGTTGTTGCCTCATCCGACAAAAGGCATTGTTCTTGCGAGGCGGCGCAACCGAATAATTGCCTTATCGACGGCGGCGCAACTTTCCTGAATTGCGTACTTGTTGCACCGGGACACCCGGCTCCCTTTACGCTCCGTGAACAGCCCTCGCAACTTCTCTTTCAGCCACGTGGAACCACCAGCCGCCACGGGATACGAAGACGCGATACGTTTCTCGTATTTCAACCCCCGCAGCTCCCAGCCGCGGCCTCGCCCTCCTCTCTACCATTTCTGTCCCATTTCCACGCTAAGCATATATATATATATATATATATATATATACAGATATACGTATGTACGCGCGTATACGTATGTATGTGATACGCAGAGAAGCGACACCGTGGCAAATTAAGTAGAAAATTGTTCCTTAAATCGATGAGACTCGACTCGGTTTAAAGCACCGACGTACGAATCAAACCCCATTTGATCCCTTTGGGTATAATTGATATCACGTTGCTCGAATTTTCAAACTTTAGACAAGCGTATATACATATATATTGTTTCCCCCTTGCGTACATTTATAATAATTGGAACGTTAGTTTTTCGCTGGTTGTTCAGCGGTTGTTTGGAATTAACTTTGGCCGAACGACGATCGTTAGTCGAATTTACGGCCGCGTGGATACTTTCTGATCAATTTTCCCGCTTCGATTTTCTCGTTTCGAAAAGATTTCACGTTTATGATGCGCGACAATGTAACATCGACTGAGAAATTTTTAAGTGACAGGGTGTAACGAAGCAGACTGGTAGCAACTTGGGAGGGGGATGGAAGAGGTTGAAGAGGAGAAGGGGGCGAGTGAACAACTACGAGAACGTAACTTATCTGCGACATGCAGGCGGTGCGCGTGCGTTTACTCGTGTAAATCGTTCAGTTTACCTTTGCGTCGGTTACTCCGTCTTCTTTTCGACGCTCGCGGCGTGGAAGCTGAATGGAGAGCGAAAGGGGTACGTGCAAACAAAGATACGTGACGTAAGTGCGACGCGACCGAACCCGTAACAAGCTGGCTGACTATCCTTCTGGAACTCTTCACGCACGTAGCTCGAACCTCTGACTTGTTGCTCCTCGTCTTCCTCTTTCGAGAACGATGGTTCAAAAATTCGTTCTCACCTTGAGTGACTTTTTTGATTTATTCGAATAAACGGGGGGAAATCCCTTCTTCGTTGTGCAAAAAGAGGAAAAAGAGATGAGAGAGAAAGTAACAAGAATGAATATCGCAGGGAGAATTAAGGATTAGCAAGATAAATTAATCGAGGATAGATAAATACAATAAAGTGCTCCAATTTCGTCCTTTCGAGCATTGTTCAAAACTGTTTCAATCTGAAAAGAATTGGCCTTTAATCAATGTTTGATAAGAATTCGCAGAAACAAAGAAAAAAATTAATGTGTAAAAAGATGCATTTTTGGATTACTGGGAAAAGAGTATTTCTCATTTTTAATTTTTCCCTTAGTTCCAGTGGGAAAAAATATTTTATCGATCAATGCGTATATAAACAAAATTGAAAATTTATAGAAAAATCGCACACAAATTTCTTTCTGCTGTGAATTGCAATTATGTCTGACAACTTGCAGCATTTATTAACAGAGATAAACGGGAGGGGACGAAATTCGGGCACGTTGCCCTGATAGTTACAGAAATAAAAATATTAGGACTAGGATATCAGATAGATTGAAAGCATAAATGCGGCAGAGAAATGCAGTGAAACAGTAAGCAAGGAAAAAAAGACAAAAGGAAAGGAAAAATCATGGATGATGGTTTTTTTTCAAGCGGTGGCTCCGAAATTGAATTATTCCCACTGAACAAAGTAGCTAGAGTTCGAGACTCAATTTGAATTTGGACAACAGAAAACGTGCGTATCGTTTGTTTAAAGATTTCATTGCTGGCGTAAGATTCGAACGCGACTAGAGCAAGAGGCACGCGTGGAATTTCTCGCAACTAATAACCGAACGCGGCTCTAATTAACCGAAATCGGCTCTAGCCGTGGCAGCATGAAGAGAAAAGTAGGTCGAGCCTCGTGCAGAAAGTTCCGTTAGCGGCGTTACATAAAAGATTTCTACCTATTACCGCTATAAATAGACCTAAATGCGCGGGAATCGATGGACAGAGGAAGAGAGGCGACCTTGCCGCGTCCATCTTTGCAGATTTCTCAGAAAAAACCATGATCGTCCCGATCATCGATCAACGTCCCGAAACCATGCAACGGGATCGAGATACACACCGCGTAAACGGGACGATCGATCGATATGATGCGATTCTATAATCCCGTATAAAGAAAAGGATGACACCTTCTTCGATGGAGATAGATCGAAACAGAAGATTGGAAAGAGAATCGAGGAACTTTTAAATAGGAAGTTCTATTTGAAACATGGATCGCAGAACTTTTCTTCACATTACAAATCTGTATGTATGTGTCTCGATGAGAACAAATGAACGATGAGATAGAACTTGTCAGAATATATAAAAAATAAAAAGTTTTCTATCGGAGGAACGACATGGACAATTTGTTCCTTCAATATTCGCGGCGGGATAAAACTCGTAAAGTATATAGAAAATTTTTCCGTCGATGCAGCGGATAATTTGTTCATCTGTGTTTGTAGCAATTACAATAACACTCGAAAAGCAATAATGGATCAGCCGTTCTAAAACGACCTGTTCCCACGGAACATTTATTATACAGATTCTGAAATATCTATTCCGTGAGAACGCTGTTCGAAGTTGTTCCCAAGTGTAATGTCTCTTTCTATATAAAAATTCCAATTGTTCTCCATATATATTTTTAACACATAAAATATGTTGTCAGAGTTCGAACAGAATTTTTCCTAAAGACAGAGAACAACCTGTCAACTTCGATCTCCGGAGGAGGAAATAGGAATTTTCAGCGTTGATCTTTTGTTGTTTTTCCTCTCGTTCGACAGATTGCGAAGAAGTTGCTCCTCCGTTCATGAATGATATAGCAATTTTTTGCTACAGCGAGGTTCCGCGATTGCGTTTCTTATTCATCCTTGACGGCGTTTGTTAAATAACGAAGTGAGAATCTCCGAGAAAGAGCCGGTGCCTGAATAATTAAACGGTTTGTCGTGCTCACTGTCAATATTGTATCTTTCGTTATTCATCGCGGCTCGTGCAAGTATGTCAACCGTGTTTCCGTGATTGAAGCTTATAAGAGGATGCCGGCAGTGTATTCTCGAGTCATTGAATTATGCTAATGTCCTGTCCCTCTCTTGCGCGCAATCAATTTGGACTTTTGTTTTTTATCGGACAGACAGTCTGTCAGCCAAACACAATCAACTCCCGTTCGAATTTTATCGAGCGGCTCGCGCGAGAAAAACACGACGTTTCTGCCGAACGTACATACACACATACATACATACATACATATACGTATATGTTTCATTTCGTAGAAGCAGAGAGCAAGTCGTAGTTTCTTGCGTACTCGTTACTACGTCTCGCTGTTCTTCCGAGTATTTGCAGGTACTCGTAACGAACAATGTCATCGAGTCACGGTCGTGGGACAGACAGACGAGCAACAGGAAGCGCTCTTCCCGTTTTTGTGTTGCCAGCGTCTCTTATCGCGTACTCGGCGCGATCTTGATCGGGGAACGATGACACCCGATGTGAATTCACCGAATTTTATCACCGAATGTTGTCAAGATATGCTTGTCGTAAACTCTCGAAGACGATCACAACTCCGTCACGCCCTCGTTAAATTCGTCGCCTTCTACAAACGGAGGAAGGGAAACGCTTTCGTCTCGTTTAACTTCTCTCATCTTGATCGAACGTTGCTCGAAACGCTTGGCGTTTGCAATTTTTGTCAATTTTAGTATATCTTTATATAATAATCTATGTTGTTAATATCAATTTAAATTTCACCTAAAATTAATATAACATTTAATATATTAATATAATAACAATTATTATATTATGAGTAATTATAAAATTATTAAATTAATATTAATATTAAGTAATTATTATATTAAATATATAATATAATAATTGTTATTTAATATAATTATTATATTACAAGTAATTAAAAATTATTAAATTATATTAAGTAATTACTATATTGAATATATAATATAATTGTTATATATAACAATTATTTTTATTCTAATAAAAAATTTATAAATTATCAACTTATAACATAAGTTTGACCGCTATTGCTGGCACTTTAATTTATCATTATTAATTTTAATTCCCCTATTTAATTATATAGAATTTTTTGTTATATTTTATGTTATGTTATTGTTATGTTATGTTACATTTTATCATTATTAATTTTAATTTCCCTATTTAAGTATATAGAATTTTTTATTAATTATATTATATATATATTTAATGTAAATAAATTATATCACAAAATATTAATTTAATTAATAATTCAACAATAATTATTCAGCTTGGCGTACAAGAAAAGAAAAAAGAGAAAAATTATCAGACGGGGGCAAACTGAAGGCGGAAACGATTATCTTTGATTGTAACCCGCCTTATCGGAGCAGCCATCGGTTTAATCGCAGGACGATCACGATCTCTTTACGCGACTTTGCAAAGTCGATTCGTTACGTCTGGCGTCGATCTTGCCTCTATCGTGGCAAGGAAATGAGGAAGAGAACGCGAACAGCGACAATTATAAACAGCCGCGGCGATATTAATTAATCGATCGGTTGGCAACTCGAAGGAGAGTCAATCGCGAGGCTCCACTTCCAAGATGCTCGGCGACGGGATCGATCGTCCCCGAGGTGACTTTTCGCGCGGCGGTAAAACACGGGAGAAAGGAAGGAAAAATGGAGAAGGAAAAGAGGCGAACAGGGTGTCGAGGAAAATGAGACGAGACTGGTGGAGAAATCCTTGAGCGCCCCTTGAGCAAACTCGATAACATCGGTTCCCTTGAGTGTAAAATTAAAATCACTCGCTGGCGAGGCCAATATTAGCTCGTCCCGATGGATCTTCTCTCTCGGCGAGAGAAATTTATAATTCGACGGAGGGGAGAGACGCGTAGACGCGATCGGTCTAACTGCTGACTATGATTCTGTTGTCCCTTGTTCGTTGCCTCTCTTCTCGCCGCGCAGACTGTTACGTTACGTCCAGCCTTGCGCTGAAAAAGTGACAACGTCACGTTGTTTACTACCGAGTAAGAGTACCGTCATACTGTTTCCGTGTCGGGCTAACGACAGAGGTAAAGCACACAGGTGTATGTTATTTACACACTATCGATCGTCTCGCGTTATGTCACCGTCTCTCGAGTTGTGCCACCTGGCAATAACAAATTCCAACGCCACGTTCAATCGAGCAGCCTCTTTAGCAAAGATGACCGATGGAGAACGGCCACGAGGACCGGGGAATAATGAAAGCAGGTGTTCGATAACCCGAGATAAAATGATTCCGACTCCATCAGGAAGCTAATCTCGGGAGAGTTAATCAGTACCTTACGAAGGCCAAGGGACGGCGAGCTGACTTTCGAGACGGTAAACTTATTCCGCGGACGTGCCAACTTCAAAAAGAAGAGAAAGAGAGAGAGAGAGAGAGAGAGAGAGAGAGAGAGAGAGAGGAGGCATCCGTCTAATTACTGACTGGATGAGAGAGGCCCGTGTTCCCGTGGGACACACGGTGACAAGAGGGCAGCCGCTGTCCCCTGCAAGGGAGAGGGATTCGATTCTCTCTGCGTCACCTTCGAGTCCATCTAGCGCCGCGTCTAACTAAATTCTCCCTGGCCAGACGAGGAGGCTTGTTTTCTTTCCGGGAGGGAAGGGAAGGGAAGGATAATTTATCGGGCCGCGTTTAGCCAACTAGTAGAGAGCCGGTAGCGTGGCAAAAAACTTTCGAACGTAACTCGACGGGAGGGGGATTCGTGCCGCTTCTGTCCAACTGATAACGAAGACGTCTTGGCGTCTTTGCGCGGCTGGAGCGAATAGATAAAGGAAGAAGAATGCCTTCTGCCATCTCCCGCGAACCTCCAACTTCCTCTTGGTCAGCCTCCGACTTGGTCCGGTGCTCCGAAATTTCTCTCCGCTCCAGTTCGCCGATAGAAACGGCCGATAGGGGACCGTAGCTGCGGATCGACCCTTGATCGTTACGTAGCTGCAAACAGATTCTTCTTTTTCCGCTTCGTCGATCGGAATCGAAGGAAGAAAGAGGGAGCGAGCAAAGAGAAAAAAAGAAAAAAGAAAAAAATGGAAAAAACAGTGCCAGAACCTGTTGAACGTTACGATGGAATAATCAATTTAGAAAGGATTGGACGATCGTCGGGAATGTTTATCGGCAAATGTTTATCGCGCGTGGTTACATCAGCGCGAAAATTGTTTCCGATTCGAAACGTACATACGTACTACGCAGCATCGTGTGTAGAAATCGCGTAACGCAAGGAATTCTGTTTCGTAAGAGAGTTCCCGCTTCGGGGGGGGTCTGTCCTTGCCAGGTATTTCGATTGATTCTCGGTTATTTGATCGGCTCGAAGAAACGCCTCGCCTAAACGCGGAAAGTTAAACCTCGGAGAGGTTAAAGTGTCAAAATTTTCTTGTCCCTCTTCGCGTATTCGCGCGGACATTTCTTTCTTCTTCGAGACTTTCATCTTCCGGTTCTCATCATCGTCGTCGTCGTCGTCGTCGTCGTCGTCGCTGAAACGCAATAATTGTTGCGTAACGCGATTCCCTCCAGACACAATACCGTTTCCGAACGAGTTCTCTGTGTGTACACGTGTACCGCTCACCCGGCCGGATAGGATAGCACGATTTATGCAAAGTAACGAGCAAATTAGATAATGTTTCCTGAACGATAAAATAATAGTGCGGAGCACGTAATGCCCTGGTAGAGCAAGGATTCATTTACGTGCGCCTTCCACGACGCCGTACTAATGGATACGTGTGGCATTAGCGTCGTTGTTAATATTAACCCTCCCCCCTCCCCTCCCTCCCACCGGACTGCACGGGAATTTAAACGGCGATGACGTTTCATTTACAAACAGAGGGACGGATGGAACGAATGCTTTTACATACTGTTTACTAGATAATCACACCTGTACGAACCTGGACACTCATGAGCACGTGTCCTTAGCAGCTGAACCATCGAAACGCCTGTACGATACGTAAACGAAAGCTCGAATCATCGAAGAATCATCGTCTCGAGGCGTATGGAACCTCGAGATCAACGTGTGCGATGTGTCTCGTCCGATCGAGAGAAAAATGCCTGCTCGTGCACGGAGTTACGTTTCGTAGTTGTTATCTAATCGGGGCAAATTTGTCGGTTTCGCGCGATCAATGAACAATCGGCGAGCACGAAGCGAGGTGTCCAGTCGATTGTACGTGTTACATGTGATTACGGCGAGGTTTAATTAAGCGCGTGCAACGAACGACGCGAAAGGAACCTTGACACGCGGCACTCGGTTCCGTCTGGTGTTATGCGCAAACAGTTGGCCCCGTTTCACCGTTTCCTGTGTGTGCGTGCGTGTACGTTACGTTACAGGAAATGGAATCGTCGCTGCCGCGTTTCTGCGACATTCGCCGAGATCCATCGTTTCAGCTTTCCGAAACTGTGGCACAACGATCGCTCGACTGTTGTCGAAAGTGTGCCGGGGGAAAATCGAGAGAGACTCGAAGGGGAGTGTTTCCACGTGGAGATAAATCTAAGTAGATAGAACAGTGACGGTGAACCTTTTCGAGAAGTAGGTCAAATTTTGTTGCACGTGGGTCACTAAGTCAGTGGCGTCACTTGGAAAGGGGGAGAGGAAGCATGGTTAAAAACTACTTTCTTTTTGGTTCTCACTTTTATAATCCTCTAAAAAGTTCACGTTTCCTTTTTGTTTTACAACTTTTACTTTTGCAAGTGAAGAGCAAAGAATAAATCTCGACGTCAAAAAATTGATATAAAAGGGGTGACATCATGCCCAGTCACCACTGCACTATACATTAGATATATATATACTTTATTTCTTAATACTTTTCATCGTCTGTTCTCTCTTTTATTATATAAAAACCTAGCAAAGCTACCCATTCTGCGAATGGGATCTAGTGTGTTTTTTTACTGATTGTTACATGTTATAAAATTTTTTGGACACAACTAACTCGTATAACATTTAAGACTTAAAATACCTAAAATATGTATACATAGTCAAGTCGTAAATCCTCCATAAAATACAATTATGCATTTATTTATACACTTTTAATCTCTAACCGAACACTTGTAATTTTCTAAACATTTTTTGAAAAGAGGGGTTTGAAAAATAATTAAAATTCTTTCATATATATGATAATAAGTTTATAAAAATCAACGCGTGGGTCATTTGAAAAGCCTGCGTGGATCAATGTCTGATCCGCGGGTCATAGGTTCGCCATCATTGAGATAGAAGGAATTCGTCATTGTTGCGACTTACTTGCTGCTGTACTCTATTGTTACGATTAATAATTTTGCTCCTGAAGTATGTCTTACAATTTTTACAATAGCGCAAAAAGGATAATTAGCAAGAGAAGTGTCTAGAGTTTAAGATGCATTGCAGAACAAAGCAATGAATTTAATTTTAAGGTATTATCTTAACAAACAGGTTTTTAATTTCAAAATTAATTTAAAACAAAGCGTTTTGTTCCAAATATTAGTATTATTATCTATGTACTAAATAATAATAAATAATAATAAATTATATAATAGACTTGGAATACTTATTATATAAATTATATAAACGTAATGCTATACTGAATACTAATAAGTAACATTTAACGTTTCAACTTTTCAACTTTTTATTTTTGTAACAAATTTTACAGCGTCTTCTTACCGAATGTAGTCGATCTTAACAGACAATCACGCCGCACGGGATAGGAATCATCGCGGTATATCCGAATCGATATAGCAAAACGCTTTTCTTTCACGAGTCAAAGGGATTAGTCGCGCGCAATTTCTCGGTACGAAACTCGCGGCGAAACAATCCCAAAGCGGGCGTAATCGAAAATTGAAAGTGACAGGAGCGCGCCGTGTCGCAGAGAGACGAAAGTAAAACATTTCACAGAGTTTCTGCGTGCGGAGGAGAACGATCAGATTAGGCGGCCGTTAGCACGCACCCAGCCACGGGATTTTTGATAAAGACGACTTGAAATGCGGCGCGCGTCGCCGTGATCGACGCGCGCGCACGGTTCCCATACGGTGTCGCGTGCAAATAATCGACCTTATTTACCCGCGGTGCGTGCACTATCTCCAGGAAGTGAGCCATACGCCGCTGCTTTTCCACAGATTTGTGAACTGGAAGGGTTAGATAACGATATCGACGATCCCTCCCCCCCTGGCGCATGCCGCTTTTCACCGCGATTATTTCTTATTTTCGTGCCAGCGCCACCCCCCCCCCGACAACGAAACATCGACCATGCTTTTTTTTCTCCTCTTTTTTTTTGTTTTTTTGTTTTTTTCCTTTTATTATTATCGCGTTCGTACGCTATCGTACGTTTTCATTCGTCGCCGGCACGGGTCGCGTTTACTCGCCCGAAAATGCAGAATCGTTATCGCGAAATGTATAATTTCCACCGGCTGCGCAAACGCGGAAATTTTCTCGTTGCGTTTATTCTCGTTTAACCCGAGCGAGATAAATTACCGCGCGGGGCTATAGACGTCGAACAATGAAACCAGGAGAGAGAAAGAGAAAGAGAGAGAGAGAGAGAGAGAGAGAGAGAGAGAGAGAGAGAACGTGGAAATGAAAAAAAATGATCGGGGGACGAAAGGAAAGTGTTTTCGACGAACGGAATACCGATCAACGGGGCGG
Source organism: Frieseomelitta varia (assembly GCF_011392965.1). Classification (NCBI taxonomy): domain Eukaryota; kingdom Metazoa; phylum Arthropoda; class Insecta; order Hymenoptera; family Apidae; genus Frieseomelitta; species Frieseomelitta varia. The sequence goes on along the minus strand of NW_025110787.1, from coordinate 111,194 downwards.
GTGAAAACACCTGGAGCGAATCGGGTCGTGCCGGGGGCACGGGCGATTACTTATTTGCTCTGTTAACGAAGTTTCCACGAGGGGGGCGGGGGCGAGAAGTCTGGCGTGGCTTTAACGAAGCTCGCCGGCACGTACGGCTCGGGCATTAGCCGGTGACGGGACAGGCAAAATCGAAAACACGATGCACTGTCGTCGGTGCCGGTCACGTATTCAACCGCATTGATCGCCCCGTTCCGTCGGTAATCTTATTGCGTCGTCGTTGCGGCGTACGCGGAAAAAACGCCGTGGAAACGGACTGGTCAGCCGGAAAAATGCCAATTGGAAACACCCCACGCTGGAGGGAAAGAGGACTTCGTTACCCGGCCTCGAGTGAAACAAAATGGCGACAGCCGCGTTTCAGTGCATAGTCGCAAGTTGTTAGCGCAAAAGTATCAAACATACTTGAGAAGTCTTGGATGGCGAACCTATGACCCGCGGATCAGACACTAACCCACGCAGGCTTTTCAAATGACCCACGCGTTGATTTTTATAAACTTATCATCGTATATATAAAAGAATTTTAATTATTTTTCGAACCCCTCTTTTCAAAAAATTCGTTTAGAAAATTACAAGTGTTCGGTTAGAGCTTAAAAGTGTATAAATAAATGCATAATTGTGTTTTATAGAGGATTTACGACTTGGTTATGTATACATATTTTAGGTATTTTAAGTCTTAAATGTTATACGAGTTAGTTGTGTCCAAAAAAATTTTGTAACAATCAGTAAAAAACACACTAGATCCCATTCGCAGAATGGGTAGCTTTGCTAGGTTTTTATATAATAAAAGAGAGAACAGACGATGAAAAGTATTAAGAAATAAAGTATATATATATCTAATGTATAGTGCAGTGGTGACTGGGCATGATGTCACCCCTTTTATATCAATTTTTTGACGTCGAGATTTATTCTTTGCTCTTCACTTGCAAAAGTAAAAGTTGTAAAACAAAAAGGAAACGTGAACTTTTTAGAGGATTATAAAAGTGAGAACCAAAAAGAAAGTAGTTTTTAACCATACTCCCCTCTCCCTTTCCAAGTGACGCCGCTGATTTGGTGACCCACGAGCTAGTACTAAAAAAAATAATGAACAAAATTTGACCTACTTTTCAAAAAGGTTCGCCGTCACTGGTCTAGTCTGTATTTCCGTATTGGACATTCTTTCGATTGTTTCCCTTTAACCCCTTCTGACATCTATAGACTGGTTTAACTTAGTTCGATTCGCTGGAACGAAAGGCGCTTATAAGCGCTCGCTTGCCATTGCTCGAAACAAACTATAGGCGGCTATAGGCAAATGTTATCGACAATAATTGCAGTAAAGCTCACGTTGGGTCAGACGTAAGTGAATTCTAATTCAATTACACGATTACACATCTTTCCGTTGGTCGTGCATTATTTAAACGTGATTATTTTATAGTTATTTCGCTTAATACTCTTATGATGTAAAGGTGTACTAATAAAAAGGCACAAATGTATAGTGTGTACAAAACGTAATAATAACGGGAAGAAGGGAGACACATTACGAACGTTACGTGAAGAAATGTGATGTAGGATTGTGTATTGACCGACGTTTTTTCGGAATTGTATCACACTTTATTAGATATATTATAAAATAAAGCTCTAAAGGTTGCTGTTAAATTTTTAGTACGTGCACTACAGAATACGAATGAAGAAATAATATTAATCGGTTCGATACAGTGTTTCGATTATATCGGTGCTTTAACTTCATCATTTTTAAATGATCTACGGCATTTGATTGGCTAGATAAAAGTAGCATTTGATTGGCTAGATAAAACATGCTCGCGAATCTCTATATTTATCAAATTCGCGAATTTGCTCTCTATAGACTGAAGAAGAATTTGCTCTCTATAGACGAATAAAAATTGTCACTATCAATTAGACAAAACTACAGTTCACAGTCCATTGCCGTCAAATTAAACACATTATGGAATACTCAAGAAACGAGACTCGATCGAGTTCGAGAAACACAGCCACGAATAAAAATGGCAACGTAGTCGTCACGCGAATATCTGCGCTCTGTAAAATTCACTCTTTCCCCCGGCTTTGCAATCGTCGCACTCGATAATGAGGGCGCGAATTGTTTCCACGTTGGACCGAACGCGAAGGAAACTATATCGATTAATCGCGCCGTTCGTGGAACGTCGATAGTTCGTAATTAATAAAGTTCCGGGGGTACTTTTGCTCGTAGGGGAGCGTCGTTCGTCGTGCTTTGATTCAGAGTGACTCGGTAGACTCGTAGCTTCCTCCCGTTTCCGCGGAGACTCCCTTTTTGCGTGATACTTCGATTCGAAATATAGAACGAATGCGAATTCTGGGTCGATCGGAAACTACCCGGGCACGGAGTTTCCATTCATCGCTATAAATATGAATGAACATCGCCGGGCTGCCGTTGAAAGAGTCGACGACCTTTTTTCGATTTTCCACCCGTGTGTGTGTGTGTGTGTGTGTGTTTGTGACGCTTATATATAGCTCCTCCTTCCTGCAGCGGCTGACGAACGAACGGAAAAAAATAAAAAGGAAAATTCACTCGCGCGGGACGATTCCTCTTTTTTTCCGAGGATCGATCGACTGACTCGAGCCGGAAGTCCAGTTTTGAACAGCTGTTTTCTAGGGAAAGGTTCTACTTTTTACTTACAGTCAGCGAAAATGCATTCGACTCGACTTCCATGTTCGCGACTTTGAAAGACCTTGCCTCACCGTTCGTCAAATCTGTCACGCGAGAATGACTGTTCGTACCGTAGAACGAAGGACGCGATGAGAACGATTTCGTAAGTTTCGTGTCACTCTGTAATTACCACCGTAATTCGTGAGACGAATCCCTCGAGGCACAGTTTTAATCGAGCAACAGGCTAATTCTGAAGTTCAGACGACTTTTGAATTAAAAATCTGACACGCTAGCTCATTCCCGGTGGAGGAGGGACGAGAATTACCAAACAAACTGCGCGTCGCAGTCAACGAAACTGCGACACCGGACGATTTCTCGGACACACAGTCTTGGCGTTTCCTCGAACGCAATTTGCCGTAATAACCGTGTACATGCGGTAAACGACGCATTCCCGTCCCCGAGGTTTGTTCCATGATTACAGCCGCTTACCTAACGCGCCGGACTTGGCGCCGGCGGAAAATTCGAAATTTTACGTAACCATTTAATCACCGGGCAATTATACGCGATGCAGGGGACACGCGCTACGTTTTTTCAACAATTTGCCCGATCACGGCAATTTTTTAAAATGTCGCGAACACGCGGCCGATTACGCGCGGTTCGTAATTACATGTTCGTCGGAACGTCGCTCGTAGCTCGGCCACGACTTGACTTTCGACACGACGCGCTATCGATCTTATCGCCGTTTGGTTTTTCACGTTTGGCCATCGGGCAGCCGATAGTCCACCTCTTTCCACGTGGCGTTCCAACGTAGGAAAGAATGCCTTCGACCGTGTATTCGCTCTTCGAAAGTATTCGCTGGCCGTCGAGCAAGGCGAAACACAGTTACGTGACACAGTTATGTAATTAGGATTCGCCAGCAACATTGTTATTGTAAACACGGAAACAGCGTGCGCGAAAGGACTGTCCCGTCGTTACAACCTATGATTGGCTGGAACGACGCAGCTTTTCTTCTTTTTTTTTTTTTTTTAGTACACTTGACATACATTCAGGATAGAAAGATAGACGAAAGAAAAGACCTGATAAGTAAGCGTAATATATGAAACGTCGTTGCATTCTTAACGCGTTGACTGCCACGCACTTTTTACATGGTACGTTCAGGGGGCCACAGTATAATTTCTATTGTTCTTAGCATATAATGGTAAAATGTACAATAATATGATGAAATAAAATCACTCTTATAAATAATGTGTTTATTTCGCTAGTGGTCACCCGTCTATGACCATCAAGGTAAGCTCCAGTCACCACCGTGGCAGTCAACGTGTTAAGAAGATTCTTCCAGTAAAAATGACTTCTTCCAAATGACTATTTTCTCAGCAAAAGCATACGCTCTAAGCGAACATCTAGTTTATACCGATTCTACGAGTATAGACAAGACTTTATCAAATACAATGAAAAAGGACAAAAATGGCACGATGAAAAGAAAAATGTAACCTGGATTGTACTCTCTCATTGTGACCTCAAATGCAACTTTAAACCTACACGAAAAAAAAAAAAAAAAAAAACAAAAATCATCGTTGCGTTTGCGTTTCTTTTATCACAATTTCTGATAAGTTACAATCAGGTGCAACTAATTTCTAATTAAACTATAACTGTGTTAAGGTCATTCACGACTAGTGTCGATCGTGCACCTTTGATTATGTTCCTTCTTTCCGAAGGACCACCCACTGATGTAGGAAATGAAATGAATTTTTCGTCTCCTTGATGTCGATTTTAAACCTGTACAAAAAAAAAAAAAATTCTTCCAGTTTTTACGACAGTCAGTCCGACCGCCATGATGGTGTCGTCAAAGACGAGCACGAGGGAAATTCTTCGAGGTAACTTTACAAGTTTACAAGTTTATCCGATAAAGGAACTCGAAATTAATTAATTAATTAGCGAAAGACAATTGGTCGCAGTGAGATATCGAAGGCAACTCCATTTCGACCTTTGATCGTGCCACCTGAATTCGAGCGGCACTCGCATCCAGGATACCTGCGGTATCACTCACCTATAAATAACGACTCCCGTGGAATTTCTCGTGCGTCACCGCGCGTTATTTACATCGCTGCCAATCAGATACGAGCGCCTTTCTTCCGAGAAGTCTTAGCGCCATAATGCTCCAAGAACGCCGAGCGCGTCAACGCTTTGTTATTAGCGGAATTGCCAGCGGGATCGCCTCTCTGTTCAATTGCGGCGAACACTCACGGCGATTAAAACGCGTCGCGGTCGTCCGTGTTCGAGAGGAACACCGCTGCGTGGCGCGTACCGAACTTTTCTGGCACATTTCCTTTGCCTTTTTGACACTTCGCGCACTTCTCTTCGTTTTACGTAACGTCCAATACGTCCACGATTAATCGAATAATCGCGAAGGTCGATTTCTCTCTCTCTCTCTCTCTCTCTCTCTCTCTCTCTCTCTTTTTTCATCGATTGGAAGAATTTACGCTCGATCGAGTTTCCAAGTTTTTCTTCGACCATTCGATGACGAAACTTCCTTTCTTTTGTTCGCGAGAAGTTCCGACATTGATACATTGAAATTGAGTGTCACGAGGATTAGACGTGTTGCATTCTGAAGTGAATACGAAATCGAATCAGCCCCTCTGAAACTCGTCGTAGGCACCCGGATTTAGCGTTCGTGCTCGTGACACCGTGATTCCACGTCCGCGCCGCGAAAGCGTAGCAATTAAACGACGTTCTAGCCGCCTGCGTGTTCCCGTTACCCTCGGTGTATATTTACAACGTTGCGTAGAGTCCTCGCGAAAGGAATCAGGCATTGTTCGACGCACACGCGGCATTCACCTGCCGCTCGTGATCTTCTATCGGGGCGATCATCGGGTTATCGGTCATCGACACGAGCCTTGCCATCCTTGAAACGTTCAAACGCGGCTGATTCAATTGACCGCGATTTAACTTCTTGCTGAACTTGTTTCCTTTCTAGAGATAAGATTCGCCCGGGATTCTTTCGTGCACGGCGAACGTGGACATCGTCAAAATAATAGCCCTCTTGCCCTGGCAACTGGTTCGCGGACCATAACGAGTGACCGAACCGTATACAATAATTCGTCGCTTTCTTCTTCTTTTGAACACTCGTCGATGTCATGATGTCGCTAGGATAGAAATTGTCGAAAAGTAATAAATTTATTATTTGTTTTGCCTGGGTTATACTTAGATATACTTAACACTAGAACTACCGAGAAGTAATGTACAAAATTAGAGTCAAAGAAATTAGAATACAAGGAACAGGAAAAGATTTATAATACAGACAGTGAGCACGAGCGTTTATTTATATATTTTACAAAAACCACTCGAATTTCTAAAAAATGTAACTGTAAATTGTAAATCCGCAAAATTACTCTAAAAAATCATAAATCATTTTGACTGCTTTGATAGTTCTAGTGTTAAAACTGAGAAAATGTTGCAATTTGGAACAAAAAATCGTAATTTATGGCACGGACGGGGCTTAGTTTTATATTTCTTAACAGAGAAAATGCAGGCACCGGGTCTACATCTCAAACATCTGAGAATTGTAGAATTGACAACGAACGGACTTGTCATAAATCTCGGTAGGGCTTCGAGGTCCATGTGATCTTCAAGGAAAATGAAGGTTTCACTTTCCTTTTACTCGCGCACGGTATTCGGTATCCCCTTGAGAGACAGTTTTCCTGGAAGGGGAGATAGACAAATCTTCAAGGCGTAGAGGATTTTTTCGTCAGATACGAAAAGACAATCAACTCGAGAACATGGGAGAGCTGAAAACACATTCCTCAACACGTCGACTTAAGGCAGCTCGGTCCCACATTGTCGTGGGTGGTCCTTGAAGCATAAGGAATTCGTTCGCAGTGGACTCAAGTCGGACACACACCAGTGCGATTGTAAAGAAAGTCGATAGTATAATAAAATTCACGTTAAAAGCTGATCATAAAATAATAGATACACAGGGTATCCTCCAACCTTTTAAAACCTGCGAGATCCCTAGAAGAAATAAGGGATTGCAACCTGCTATAAATGACACTCGGCAGTACAGACGAGGTCAATTGGATTCTATTCGAGCTATTGTTTTTCATGTAACGTCAGACTGTATAATCGTACAATCGTATAATTTTATAATCATACATGGTGTTTCGTAACTTGTAGGGCCCACTTCGGGAGCTGATTGTACGCCTAAAAATAATGAAAAAAAGTCATATAAACATATGTCCTATCTGTCTTTGTTTATGAGATATAATAAATTTTATAAACATAACAAACTCTAGTAAGCTTTAGTTTTACCACGGATGGTATATTCAATTTTCATAATAATCATAATTGGGATGAAGAAAACCCACATGTTATTGTGCATTCAAGANACGCGTTTACACGAAATATTAGAGGAAGTTCCAAGTCGATATTAGATTATTCGTATGCGGTTTATGCATGATGGAGCTCCGCCGCATTTTAGCCGAGTGGCTAGGCAATTTTTAAATCAACACTTTGCAAATGAATGGATCGGTCGTGGAAGTCCTATTGCATGGCCTGCTCGTTCTCCGGATTTGAATCCATTAGATTTTCACTTGTGGGGACATTTAAAATCTATCGTATACGCAACATCGATTGAACATGCTGAAATACTACGAAATAGAATAAAGCAAGGCTTCCGACAAATTCGAGAAACACCAGGAACTATAGAGAGAGTAACCAGATGAATGACAAGACGCGTGCAGGCTTGTCTTCAAATACAAGCTGGTCATTTCGAGCATCTTTTGTAAAAGTAATTAAAACAGAAAATTCATTATATCTCACAAACGAAGACAGATAGGACATACATTTATATGACTTTTTTTCATTATTTTTAGGCGTACAATCAGCTCCCGAAGTGAGTCCCACAAGTTACGAAACACCCTGTATATATCTCTTACATGATATTCGCGTCGCGAATTAGACTTACCATTTGGTCCATCGAGTCGGATCGGATTAGACTTGACAAGCTGCGTGGCATTCGACCACTCGATAGCATCTAATCTGAAGAATGGAGCCTGCACGATCGCGGTTCTTTCGCGCTCTGGACGCGTAAACAGCGTTACGTTAACGTTAATTACGCCTTTTGACCCGTTTAGCTTTCACCAAGTGACACAATCGGCTGCAGAAATTCACTGCCAACGGGGGGCTGATGCTCGCCGATCGTACGGCAACACGGCGTTTCACAATGTTTCCCAAGCGAGAGAGCCGCTCTATTCGCGTTTATCCCCCTGCGAGTAATTCTCCGTGGCTGACACGTCGCGGGTTTACCGGCGCAACAACGTCAGCTGCCGATTTCCAGCCAGCGGATACTCGGGGGCCGGCGCGATGCATCTCGCCGGATACATCGGCGATCATCGGCGAAATTCCTGACGGCTGGACAACGGCCACTCGATTCGAACAAGTCGCTGTCGAGCTTTGATAATAAGCCGAGCGATTCCCCTCGATAGGATTGGAGACTCCGGCCGATCTGGGGGGGGATCGACCGATCCGTTTGAACAGATGCGAACGTTTGAATTGGTCCTGGAAGTTTCTTACGATGCATACATATGTCGGTATCAAAGCAGAATAGGTACTTGCATCCAGAGTTGGGTGCATTTCATCGATTGAAGTCTTTTGACTGATTGGTTAATGTTTACGATTAATGAAGCTAATCGTCGTGAAATCAATCGACAAGTAAAATCGATCGTTGGTTAAAGGAAATTAATCATTAAAAAGTTGGCGATTGATTTCATCGATTAACAGTGTACAACCTTCACTCGGTAACTTTCAGAAATTTGTTAAATAAACAAGCAATGATCAAAAAAAAAAAATAAAATAAAATAAAATAAAATAGGCATCAGTGAGAAAATGCTAGTTACGCAAAATTAATTACGTAAGTAATTTCGCTACAAAAGAAAGTTAATCGTTAATGAGGTGATCCGACTGGCGATTAAAATTGAAAGGGACCTGAATAATCGTGAATAATAATTGATGATTAAAACAAGAACTTAACTCTCAATCGCAATTAACGACTGTAGGAATTTAATCGACCACCTCGATAAAGTTGGAATGTAATCGTTAATCGCGATGAAAGATTATTGGGAATGTTTCGTCAGTCGTTGAGATTTTTTTGCCCAACTCTGCCATTCGAATACTTAACTCTCAGGTTTTAATTTTAGATTTTTATTTAGACTTTTGATTACAATTTTTTAGATTTGTTTCGAACACGTGACACGACGCACTGGTTTGCCAATCTTTCGCGGCCGTTGGAACAAAAATTTGTCAGTATCAGTGCGTACAACAGAATAACGGCAATTAGAATTTTAAAAGTGGTTCGTTTTCGTAATGGAGCCAAGGTCACTTTGCGTTCTTCGTAAGCAAGATCAGATATCTTCTTGTCCCATTACGTTGCACAGGGGACGTTGGAACGAGCTCGGGAAGCGTATAATTTCATACTTTTTGTCAACACGGTGCTATCTTTACAATAATGGAAATTTAATGTTCACCTACTTTGCTACGTCGTACAAATTCACTAATAATCGCTTCTAACGGCCTATGTTTACGTTCTGTAATTCGAGGCTTGACGTTGTTTACGGTGTTCAAAATTAGAATGCGAGAGAAAATTCAGTAATTTCAATTCCCATTACCGCGGAAATAGCACTTTGCCAGTGAAGATACAAAATTGCATGCTTTCTCGTAATTTATTAGAGAACGTCTCGACTTTCTCGTAATTTATTAGGATGTCTCGACGGATGTAACGAACGAAACGAAAAAAAAAAAAAAACAAAAAAACATCGGACCCCGTTTGAAAAACGCAAGTTTGACCTCGGTTTCGCCACGAAAACGAACTATTTTTAAAATTCTAATCGTCGCTGGTTGTCGTATTCGCTCGATACATTGCTTTTCGTCAGATCGAACGCGAACGAACTGAAAAATCGTGCCTCGCGTTGCGTGCATGCCGATGGAAATTTCACAAATTCTATTCCTGTACCAAAATTTGTAACAATGTCCGTACGAGAGTGATCCCTCGGTTACGTAAACGTTACGATCGCCGAGAAACAGCCGAATCAGCAGAATCACCGGGACGACTGGATACTCCAATTATCTCGCGCTCTTGTTGCCGAGGAACGACGTTGCGCCAGTGATATTACGCGATTCCGCCTCGAGAGAAAATACTTTCGCCCATATTTCACGTCGGGCGTCGATAGGTGTGCCGTGACTATCCACGGTGACAGACACGACGGGTCGACTATCGTGCTTGCTTTGAAAACTCCGCTGATAACACCGACGATATCGTTTTCTCCGTTACACCATCTTGCGCAACGTTCCGCTGCGGGATCTGTACCTGGGTGTTTGAACTGGCGGCTTTCGATGTCCGACGAGCAACTTGCCCTTCAAGCTGCAAATGAAAGGAAAGTACAAAGTACAAGGATTCGACAACGCTTCAAGGGAAAGTAGGGTAAATATGTATTTAGCTTCGTGAACTAAAAAAGAGAAAAAAATTCTTGACTGAGATTGAACGAGAAAATGATGAAAATTTTTTTGGAAAAAATTTTTCGACTCGCGAGAAGATAAAATTTTCTGGATTACCACCCTTAGCGGTGGATAAAAGTGAGTACTTATTAAAAAACGTGCAAAATGCAACAAGCAAGTTATAAAATTTTTATTTTCATCAGTTAAAAAATAGTGAAATTATTTTTAACAATTTCAACAAATATAAAGTTATAATTATTTTATTTAATTTAAATATAAAGTTATTTAAAATAATTAAATATTAAGTTATTATTATTCTATTTAATTATTATATATAAAGTTATTATTATTCTATTTCTCGTTTTCTGTCTTATAAAAAAAATTATGTTAATTACTAGTTTAGGAACTTTTACCGTATTTGTAAAAATTTAAAAATTAACATAAATTTGTAAAAAATTATGTTAATTGCTAGTTTACCGTATTTGTAAACATTTTGTATTATTTTAATATATAAATATATGTACATTTTAATTAATAGAACAAAAATCGTAGATAAAATGTTCGTCATTCTCTTCGACACTTGTACATCCATAACACATAGTGATTAGAATTCGGTTCCCATAGCCAAATATCCAGTTTTGTCCCTAATATGTTAATTCGCTAAACATTAAATATTTATACTTCAGTATGAAATAGAAAGGTTAGGTAAAGCGTCAAAATACTTTATAATATACTATAGAATACAAATATTAAATGATATTTAACGAGATATTATGCTGTTCCTCGTGTAACGCATTCTCAAGCTTTTTTAGTGAAGCCGGAGAAGGGAATCTGTTTCTAATTTTGCTTTCGAGACTATATATTCAACCTAATAGAGACTAGAGAATCGAGAAAAGATTTCGAGAACAAAGTAAACAAAATAAAGAAGATGTTTAACTTCATTTTCAAATTCTTCAAACCAAGATTTCACAATCGTAGCTTCGACCATGACCGGAGCATTGTCGCCTTTAAAAAAAATACCGATTGCACCATTTTGATTGCTCAAAATGTTTAGACAGCCATTGGATCCGAGATGGAGCGTAATCTCAGTGCGAGCTAGTTCAAGGCGAACAATCGCAATGTACGCGTATCGTACGAAGTGTTTCCACTATTTCGTCTATCTACAGATGGTGCAACGAATGGCCGAAGAAAAAGGAAACGTCGTCTTAAAATAGGATTTCGACTCGCCGATTCCTATTTCGTCCGCGAACTTTGGTTCACGGTTCACGGTAGGCATCGCTCGAAACTAGACTCTAACTGGATTGATGGCCGCGTGAACTTCAACCGCCTGCCACGCGCCTGCATTTTTCTCCCCTCCTCCTCCACGATGTGGAGCGAACCTCGCCTTGTCTGTTGACATTCACGCGCAATGCCCCGACTTCGCTCCGTGTTTCGACGACAATGACTCGCGGTTGCAGCGAGCTGCGTAGCGGTTGCGCAATCGTGGGAATCGCGAGCGCGATAATCGTCACGAGGCAACGACGCTCGCCGGGTTCGGTTGTGTCGGAACGCATCGATCGATGCGTCGTCGCTCAAGTTGCGTAACATACGTGACCAGAGATCCATGCATCGCGCGACCCAGTGTCAAGGACCCGTACGATTCACCGATCGTTCGTCTTTCTCCTTTCCTTGCAGGTAAAACGTGCAATCGAACAATCGGAGATGACTGTTTTGCATATCCGTGATTGCATCCGCGGAAATCACGAAAGTCACACCCGAGCATAACGATGCTAGAAGAAAAATGTTCATCGAGCGGCAGGGTGGCCGGCTGAATCGCGACAATTAACCAACGATCTCGATCTCTCGTATCGGTGGCCGAGCTAGGCGCGCAACGGGGTTAGATAAACATAATCGTACTTGGGTAAGAACGTTGCCCGGTTATTGCTGTTGATTACCAGGTGCTCGTAATAACCGGCGCGCGGATCCGTTGCAGATAAGATTTCCGGATGCAGCGGGACAACCGGCTATTACAGGAATTAATGCGCGGCTGAAAACCTGATATCGGGAGCATCGACAGCTGCTCTCGTTTGTAATACCGCCGGACCCACGCGCTCCACGCAAGCGCTGCCAATCGTCGCTGAAACGATCGCGACATTACACAACGTCGCGTAATCGTGCCGCTGCGCTCGTGCCGCTTTCCAATCTTAAAGAAGAAGCTTCCTGCCACGTGCCGTGGTGACAAGCATCGATGACGTTTTCGTTTCTTGATATCTCGTCGACGATCTACTTTATTAGCGCTAGTTTCGCGGCTGAGAGAACGATTTGTTTCCCACTTGTTTATCTATTTATTTGTTCAACCCGTTGGTTTTTCCCCAACGAAAGAGAAGGATGATAACGATAAAACAACAAAATTGTACATTGTAAATTTTCAACGTTCGCGAAGGAGGATGCGTTGCTTTACGTTTCCGGTCCAAGATTGAGAGATCTGATTGTGAGAGACCAAAGTCTTTAATAATTTCGTTAGGTATATTCGAAACGCTGGATGTAAGGATCACTTGGTTTCGAATTAAGCTCGATTTTTTTCGTTGGTAAGGGGAGAGAAATCCCCGAGACATCTGGAAATTGCTGACAGAAGAAATTCCTGCAATAAACATTAATTTCAGCATCGTTAATTCAAGTGCGGAAAAAGCAAAAGACCAGGAGAAAAAAAAATTCAACGTCTATCCTCCAGAGTTTCCATCTGAGAAAGTGATCATTGGTCTCTCAAACTTAAACTGATCTAAGCTAGAATTTGCGTCCCGAGTGATGCAATTATCTCAATTGTGGGTTATATATTATAATATTAAATATTATATGGGTTATATATTAGAATATTAAATACTATATGAGTTATATATTACAATATTAAATATTATATGGGTTATATATTACAATATTAAATATTATGTGAGTTATATATTACGATATTAAATATTATATGGGTTATATATTTCAATATTAAATATTACAATATTATAATATTAAATATTATATGAGTTATATATTACACTATTAAATATTATATGGGTTATATGTTGCAATATTAAATATTATATGGGTTATATGTTACAATATTAAATATTGTATGGGTTATATATTAGAATATTAAATATTATATGATTTATATGTTGCAATATTAAATATTATATGGGTTATATGTTACAATATTAAATATTGTATGGGTTATATATTAGAATATTAAATATTATATGATTTATATGTTGCAATATTAAATATTATATGGGTTATATGTTACAATATTAAATATTGTATGGGTTATATATTAGAATATTAAATATTATATGATTTATACGTTGCAATATTAAATATTACATGGGTTATATATTAGAATATTAAATATTAATTGAGTTATATATTACAATATTAAATATTATGGATTATATATTAGAATATTAAATATCATATTATTATATATTAGAATATTAAATATTATATGAGTTATATATTATAATATATATTATAATCGCGATTTTATTATATGGGTTATATAATATAATATATCATATATTGTAATCACGATCATTGAAACACCACCATTGGTCTCCCAATTTCTAAACCAATTGGAACTAAATGGAAGACTCGACGTGGAAATCGCGACGGTGGGTACGATACCCAATTAGCGCATTCCCGACGAGAGTCACGATGGCGCAATCGATCGGCGATCGTCGAATCAATAGGTCGACGCGGTGCGGCGCGTTCACGGGGCTACGCTTACGCGATATTACGTCACCACGTTCCGTTCTTGCGACCTCTTCGCGCACATCGGTCTCGCATCCAGGTGGAAAAATGGTGAACGTCCATCGAATGATTTATCGGCGCGCGACCCACCACCTCTGGTTCGTTCTAGTTTCATCTAAACGATAACACGGACCTCGCTTATTTTCGCCTCGCGGCCTTCCTCGAACTCGACCTCACTCGATATTTCTTCCCCTGCGTCCTCGTCCTCGTCCTCGTCCTCGTCCTCGACCGATGCTTGAACACTGTTCTCCCAGAAGCTCCGCCGGAATTGCCTCGCAATTGCAATTCGTTCCGAGTATTGGAAATCGACCACGCTTCCAGATGGATCACGTCGTCCAGATGTCTATTTACTACAGGTGACAACCACATTCTCTGTAATAAGCGTGCTAGATTCGGACTGGAATCTTGAATCGATAGTCCATTTAACTTTCGCGTTCCCATAAGGACCGGTTGAATAGTCTCCGGCGCAATAGTTGCGTTCTCATTGCGGGGAAGTACGATCGATTTTAACCTTCTCACAGCCTTTCGACGTGTGCGGATCGATCGAGTATGCGAGTGTCGCACATCGACAAAATCGTTGTCATTACGCGACAAGAAACAAACGAAGCTGATTCTATGATCTATACTCTGTGTTCAAATTTGACGCAACGAGCAGAATGCGGCAACGTCATATTTATCATATTTTATCAGTTGCGTCGTTGTTATTAATATGATATTAATATTTAATTACTTAACACCAGTGAGACATATTTTTGTTAATATTTAAAACGTCTTGCAATAATATCGCGTATCACTTCGTCGCTTTTTGTTGTTTCATCGTTATCGCCGTCGAAGAATTTGCATATATATCCTCTTCGTTAGTCCTGCGCGCCGTTCTTAGATTTGAGAATTGTTCAAATTTGAATGTGAACTGAAGTAAACGTTACTTGGAACGAAACTCGTGCAAGCGATCTTTTTTAGAATAGAAATACTTACAATTCGTTTCTTACAGTACTACTTTACTGGTTCCCTCGTACTTTATCACTAGAACTGTCGGGATGGTCAAAATGACTAATTCATAATTCTTGTTAGATATATCATAGACGTAAAGCAGTGTATTTTTAGAGATTTAAATGATGTTTTATAAAATACATATTATAAATAACAGCTTGTGCTTTCTGTTGTATTTTACACGGTTTTTCTGTTTTTTTCGCTTCGATATCTCCGATAAAAATTCCATGCTTTTGGTCCTCGGTAGTTCTGGTGTTGAATGAACATAAATATCTTGGGGGTATCCTGGATGTACAATAGTGACAAGAAAAGTCACGTTGAAAAACTAGCCTCCGCCATCTCTTACATACGTCATCGGTGCGCCGCAATTTACCGCGTTCTCGCTGCAACTCGTCGTTCAATTCAACCCAAACCCACACCTAATTCGCAAACAATCTCAGAATTTTCGCTAAATCGCGTCCACCCACGGTGACCGATCCGTTCTCAATTGCCGATAGCGCGTGTCCGCATTCCGACGTCCTACACGCTCGAGACCAGAGGCACCAAGGGTTCTCTCGCCTACGAACCGCGTGCACAGAGAAACGCGCGCGTCGATAAGAGAAACGGCTTTCCCCTTGTTTATTTTCAGCTACGACGGAGCCCGGCTCCGCGCACTTTTGCGCGTTGTCGATCCACGATTTCGATTATTATTTATAGCGCGTTACTCGAGCTTGTTCCCTGTTTATTGGCAAGTTGTCTGTGGGTAGTGTCCCAAAAACGCCCGAAAAGAACGAAATTCCTCAGAAGCAATTGTTCACGCTTGATCTTCGATCCCACGTTGTAAGGATATAATAAAGAATTACACTTGACAGAACTATTTATTTGATAGAACAATTTGAGAAGACTTTCACTCTGGAACTACTATTGATGTAAAAATATTATAATACTAGCTTATACTTGCTGCAATGCTAAACTTTCTGTCTGTGCTTATGTATACCTCCTTTCCTATTCGTACTTTGATTCCTGGAACGACTCATAATACATGACTAATTCCTAACAACTTGCTGACGCCAACTAATTACGAACCAGCTAACTCTTCGTCGTCGTTTAACCGCTTGCTCTGGCAACCGATTGCTGACCATAACGAGTGACCAAAATCGTACGCAATAATTCGTTGCTTTCTTTCTTTGAACACGTCGGCATGACATCACTGAATAAAAATTATTGAGAAGCAATAAATTTATTATTTTGTTTTGCCTGTTTTGTTATACTCAAATGTAATTAAAGCTGAGAAGATATTACAATTTTGGAACAAAAAATTCTTCGACGTGCAAGAAGTTAACCACTTGCGCTGGCAACCGATTGCGGACCATAACGAGTGACCAAAACCGTATACAACAATCCGTCGCTTTCTTTTTTTGAACTCGTAGGTATGATATCACTGGATAGAAATTATTGAGAAGAAATAAATTTATTATACTTAAATATACTTAAAACTGAGAAGATATTGCAATTTTTGGGAACAAAAAATTCTCGACGTGCGTGGCATTCCAGCGCAAGAGGTTAAATGCACAACAACAGCGGATGCAACTTGAAACACGTATGAGCGAGCAAAGGTCCTCCAAGAGGTGAAAAATTTGAAACTGAATCAGTTGTTATTTGCGTGCAGGTACTGCAGATTACTCGGCGCGAAGCAGCCAGGCGGCCTCCTCTAGCAGATGCTACGCGGCCGTCATCACCGCTCCGAATCACCGCGTAAAAACATGGAAGTGGGTCAGATAGTCGGCGAAACCAAGTGCCCCCTCCCTCCTCAAGTCTACTAGGCGCTGCGACGCAATAATTTACCGTAAACTTTCAACGTGACGCGGCTCCATGATGCTTTCCTCCTTGCGTTCTCCTCCGGTCTCCTCGCCGTTCGATGCAATTCCCCCCTCGTCGTCGACCGCGAGATCGCGAGTCTCGTCCCTTCCCGCGAGGAACCCAAGTACGAACAACGTCCTCGAGAGGCGGTAGACTGTCTTCGAGTGTTGTAAGAATTCGTAGAAAGCCGAGAGAGTGGACTCGTCGCTGACAAACAGTGGGACACGACGCGCGATCCCGTGGCGTTCTATTATCGAGGGAAGGAGCTCGTCAAAATTTACGAGGCGTTCGTAAACGCGAGAAAGCGAACGAGATCGAGATACGTATTCGTGGGATCGAATACCGGGAATTTCGCTCGGGCCAACTGGATCCTGGGATCGTTCCATCGCTCCGCGCGGCAATCGTTTTAATATTCCCGGGGGTTAGGAACGATCGAGCGTTCCATTGTGAACGTGCAACGCTCGGCCGGGCAGGAGAAAGTCGGCGGGAATTTTTGGCGCGCGATTTCTTTCTATCGTGCGCGTGGGAGGGAAATTAAACGAGATCGAGTTGTTGTCGATCGAGCGGACGACCGATTATTCGCGATTCGGCGTTTTCGCTCGCCTTCACCCGCGGGGAATCGAAACGTTTGCCGATAATTCGGCCGGAACGTTTGGATTCCACGCGGCGACGGAGGAATTGAAACTTGTTGCGCGAGCGAACGGGCCAATTAATCGCGGCGGATCGAAATTTCCGTGGGCCCTTTGTCATGCGGGCGAAATCCGAGCTGGTTCGTGTTAATTAAATTTAATTGATCGTCGCTCTGGCACCGCGAGGTTTCTACGTGGCAGCGTATCAAAGAGAGAGCACAGACGCGTGCCAAGACGCGCATCTTCTCGCGACGCGTCGGATCCATAAATTTTTCTTCTTGTCCGAAAGAAAAACCGATCTTTTGCGCGCCATGTGATAACGCATCACTTAAACAATCTGTTCCTAGCCATTACGACAGCCACGTAATCGCTGTAAATATATTTTTTGTTTCCTTTCTTTTTTTTTTTTTTTTTTCTTCCATTTCGTTTCGTTCTGTTTGTACGCTGGTTTCTTCTTTGTCGAGCGTGCTTCAACCAGGTTGCAGTGTCGTCGCTTTAGATCTTCGTCCACCTCGCTGTTTTTACTCGCAGTTTACTTCGTATCTCTTCGTACACGAGGAGAGTACGAGTTACGATTTATTTAAGAAAGGTGGAAGCAAAGTACGTCGAGCGTCCTTATGGCACGTTAACGATTACATGTACGGAGAAATTCCTGCGTGTGGCGGTGGCAAAATTCTCGCTAGACGTTGGATCTTTCTGGTCCACGACGCAGCACGGAAGAGGGCTTAATTTATGGCAACCTCGAGTGCTTTCGCTTTCTCTTCCTCGAAGCCAGGCGAATTTAAACCTCACGTAAACGTTGTGTGTTTAGGTTAGATTAGATTTAGGCCACATTAGATTTAGGTTAGGTTAGGTTTAAGTTCGAATGCTTCAAGCGTTCGGTGCTTTACGTTCTTCTTCTTCGCATGTAGATTAGATTAGATTTAGGTCAGGTTTAGGTTCGAATGCTTGAAGCGTCCGGTGCTTTACGTTCTTCTTCTTCGCATGTAGATTAGATTAGATTTAGGTTAGGTTTAGGTTCGAATGCTTCAAGCGTTCGGTGCTTTACGTTCTTTTTTTTCGCACGTAGATTATATTAGATTTAGATTAGGTTTAGGTTCAAATGCTTGAAGCGTCCGGTGCTTTACGTTCTTTTTCTTCGTATGTAGATTATATTAGATTTAGGTTAGGTTTAGGTTCGAATGCTTGAAGCGTTCGGTGCTTTACGTTCTTCTTCTTCGCATGTAGATTAGATTAGATTTAGGTTAGGTTTAGGTTCGAATGCTTGAAGCCTCCAGTGCTTTACGTTTCTTTCCTTCGCATGTAGATTATATTAGATTTAGGTTAGGTTTAGGTTCGAATGCTTGAAGCGTTCGGTGCTTTACGTTCTTTTTCTTCGCACGTAGATTATATTAGATTTAGGTTAGGTTTAGGTTCGAATGCTTGAAGCGTTCGGTGCTTTACGTTCTTTTTCTTCGCACGTAGATTATATTAGATTTAGGTTAGGTTTAGGTTCGAATGCTTGAAGCGTTCGGTGCTTTACGTTCTTTTTCTTCGCACGTAGATTATATTAGATTTAGGTTAGGTTTAGGTTCGAATGCTTGAAGCGTTCGGTGCTTTACGTTCTTTTTCTTCGCACGTAGATTAGATTAGATTTAGGTTCGAATGCTTGAAGCGTCCGGTGCTTTACGTTCTTTTTCTTCGCACGTAGATTAGATTAGATTTAGGTTAGGTTTAGGTTCGAATGCTTGAAGCGTCCGGTGCTTTACGTTCTTTTTCTTCGCATGTAGATTATATTAGATTTAGGTTAGGTTTAGGTTCGAATGCTTGAAGCGTCCGGTGATTTACGTTCTTTTTCTTCGCATGTAGATTAGATTAGATTTAGGTTAGGTTTAATTTAGGTTCGAATGCTTCAAGCGTTCGGTGCTTTACGTTCTTTTTCTTCGCATATATGTTAAGTTAAGTTTTGGTTCAAATACTTCGAGCGTCTGGTGCTCTACTTTTTTTTTTTTCTTCGAGCACGAGTAAGCAAATAAATTTCGCGCGCGCGAAATTCTTAAAAAGCACGCGTTCGATGCTTACACATGGTGGCAATGTTTGGAGGAGCAAACAATACACCTTCGATTTCTAAAGTGTGTTTTCGCGCCGTGTGTTCCACGAAATCCCGAGTTACGCGTTTAATGTATTCGAACTGCGTCAACGTTACGCGAGATTCGCTGGAAGAGAGGCCTGTGCCGGAGATTCGTGGAAAAGTGGCGAACTTATCCGGTGATTATGCGAGTTGCTCGAGTTTGCGCGGGAATAGCGGGAAAATTAGCCGGTGAAACAGCGACGAAAACCGTTCGAGATTTCGAATCCCAGCTGCGTTCGAGCAATTCTCTTGCAACGTATTGCACAACGTCTTTGTCGATCGATGTCACGACGCGCGTCACGCTTTTTTTTTTTTTTTTAATTCGGAACGAAACGGCACCGGGAGAAAAATAAACGAAGAGAACCGAATAATTTCGTAAAAATCAGCGCGCTGAAAAATACGTAGAAATTTCGAAGGAAAGAAAATTCAGCGAAAAGGTGCTGGCTATCGATCGGCGAAGGAATGTAGGCGAAGCGGTCGCCCTTACTGCGCACTAGCGTCTACGTAACTCGCAATCTGATTGCCCCGCTAATGGGGCAGACGGGAAGCCACAGAAGGCAATTGACACGTGTAAACAACGGATCGCGTTCGGAACGTTCGCGACGGAACGACTCGACGAATTCCCAACTGGAGGTGCTTCCGCTAATTTCCGGTCTTGACAACCCCAGCAATCGGACTGCCTCGCCCGTCGTTTCGTCGCTTTGTATTCCGCTCGGTAGTTCGCAGAGACAGGTCGAACGTCCTGGACAGTTTTGCCAACCGTCATAAGGATTCTATAAATCCTTTCCGCGGGCAGAAGCAGCTCGTGGTATGCCGCCTGGACCGCTTGGACGGGATCGTGCAAAGCACGTCAGATCCTCGAAAGAGAACGGGACGAAAGTAAGCAAACGTCCAAAAGTAATCGGCTGAGTGGCGATTATCGTTAACAGTCGCTCGGACACCGGGTATCGTTCACCCGAACTGAGCTAAGCACGCTTGCGAGTCGTTTAGTCGCGAATACCTCGTAATTGGTGGACAACATTGTCCCAACGACGTAATTGATCTCTCCCGGCTTCCTCTGTTGCCGATAAAATCGTCGATCAGAAAGTATACACGATTATCGTTTTACCGACCCGCAAGATCGAATATCTTATCCTTTCGAGCACGATGGTTCTCACAATTGGAGCCGTTGCATAATTAACTCGCCGCTTAATTGCCCGCGTCCCCTGCCTCTTTTATATAATTATTATTTGACGAAACGTGACGGAGCTACGTGGAACGGGTATTGCGCAAGAGCGTGAAATTCGACGGAGAAACGAAAGAAAGCACGGGGATACGTACGTCGTCCTCTCTCTCTCTCTCTCTTGGTAATTTCTTCTAGTCATTAGGAATGAAAAACCTACGTTATCCTCCCCTGAAAAAAAGAAAAAAAAAAAAAAAAAATGAAAGAACGAGACGCTTGTTTTGAAGGGAACGGTACAACGTATGACGCAGAGAGCTAAGCACCCGGTTTATGTAATACGGTAGATATACGTACATACCTGTCCGCGTGCGGTGGTGTGCGAGCGCGATCACACGCGCACCGACACGCTTCGGCTCCGCGTCCGCTCGTCTAGCCGCGCACACGGACACAAGTACGAGCGTCGCGGTCTCGCGCACGCGAGCTCGCACCGCGAGAACTGCGCCGCGACCTACTTGTCTAGGCCACTGTATCTACGTTTCTGTGTACGGCTTGTGTTTTGTGTGAAATTCGCGTCCGCCGCGCGATGCGGAATCGCTCGCTCGCTCGCTCGCCTAGCCGCGCGTACACTTTCCTGCCAGATTCCAGGCGATCGTCGATCCTCAACGAGGCGGATACGTCTCGCGGAATAACCGCCGGCGAACATCCTCCTCGTGTCCTGCGTGTATGTCTAGAAACACGTGCCGCGCGTTTCTCTTGCTACGCGTTTCTCCGGTATCGATGGTATGGCTTTTGGACGAGGAGTGTTTGAATTTATAATGTCGTTTCCTGCTACTGTTAATTTTTAAGTATTTCTTTTTTTTTTCTGTTTCTCGATGTACCAGTGACAACGAAGAATTGTCAGTCTCGTTTAAACTGATGTAATTTCGTAAAATTAATCAGAAAATTACATCTACGAGGTCTCGTTTTAACGCATTTCTTCAGTATCGACAGTACGGATTTGAATTTCTAATGTACCAATGACAATGAAAGATTGCCAGTCTCGAACTGATATGAATTTCGTAAAATTAATGAGAAAATTACATCTACGAGATCTCGTTTCAAAGATCTCGTGAAACTCCTACTCCGACAGTCGAGTTTGTTTCTTAGAAGATTATTTCATACCACGTAGCGAGTTTCTTTTTGAAAGAAAGACTCAACTCTGCTCTCTACAACGACCCTCTAAAATTCATTGTATTGATTCTTCTTCGTTCTTTGAATATTTGAATTAAACGACGAAGATTGAAGAAATCGCGCGAGTTTCAAGGGGTCGTTGAAGAAAATTTCAATCTTCAAAGGCAGTAACGGATTTTTTTAATGTTTTCTACAAAAGCTCGTCGCGTGTCATTGTTGAAAAGAACGAACATACGAACGTACTGTCAAAGTAGAATCCTCACGCTTCAGAACGAGACCGAGTGGATCGTTTTTTTTTCATTGTCACTGGTAGAGTTATGCCTTTCACTGTAGTACCAGTCGCTCCGGCGACTGTGTACGACTGTAAAATACATCGTTAGACGCTTGCGAAAAGAAGGAGAGAGCGAGTTCGCTGTCGGGCGAACGTTAATGTTCGGGCGAGCCAGCAAATAGGAACGGATCGATAGGTGCTTCGGGAAATTGTCATCACAAGTTCGGGGTTAGAAACTTCGAACTAATCTGGGCAAAGTTGGACGACGCCCGGCTAGCTGGACACACACGTAGCCGCGTATTTCCTCGAGCGGGAAATTATCACGGCGAACTGCGAACCTCGGAGGGGGGTTGGGGATCAGATGTCGGGTTGAAGCTGGATCTGTTCGCAGTCGAACGATTCCGCGGGGAGGAAAATACGCGCGATAGGAGAGCGACACGTCTGGACGGACGGACGGACAGGTTGGCAAGGACTGGCAACTTCGTGAGAAGATCTCGACCCGGCTCGACTTGGTCGAGGCAATCGCCGTTTCGAAAGCAAATTGACCCTAAATATTCCAAGAGTACGTTCGTAATTTGGCGAAACGTTGGACTCGGGATAGGGTTTGGATCGTCGCGCTGGAAAAATCGAGGCTCGATCGATCGATTTTGAAACGAATCCAGAACGAATCCGGAGATAGTCGGCTCGCGTTTGCGAAAATTGTGAAATTTCTAGCGGCCACCGGAAGACGATCGCGCTGTCCTTCCGGTTTGTTTTCGGACCCGGCGTAGTAGCGCAGCGTACGGAGCACAGTCTAAACAACAATTAACTACAGTTACCGGTGCGCCGGATTCCGGGGAATCTGGAACGCGACTGTAAGAAGCAAAGTAAGCGGTGTTTCTCTCTTCGGCCTGTCTCGTGTCTCTTCGTCGTCTCCTTCGCTCCCTTTTCCTTTCACCCCTTGTCCCCACCTGGCGACGCCACGACGATATGAAGCGGATTCCAGGTTGTAACGGAGAATCTTGACTCGCGAAGAAAAAAAAAAGAAACAGAAACCATAGAAAAATCGCGCGAAACACGGCGTCTTTCGAACGGAAAGAGGGTAGAGAAATGATTTTTCGAGAAGCTCGTTTCGTCGGGAACGTGCTGCAATTTTGCGCAATGCAGTCTGGTGAGAGAAGCATGGCGCACGCAGCAGCTCGGTATAGTTCGGCACAGCTTAGTACGTACGTACGTACACTTAGTAAAAAACAAGTCTTTATACACCTAACGCTTACTATTAAAATCTTTTAATAATTTTGTTTTACGTGTTAACAAATAAATAATTCTTCTTTCATTAATGAAAGCGAACAATTTTAAATAATACCTCGACAATTATTACTACATATTACAGTTAGAATTCAAATATGATACTGTACGAAGACTTTTTTTTACTATAAATGTACGTACGTAGTTAGTTGCGGGGACCAGGTCGACTCGAGTCGATCGTAGGGGATCCCGACGAGGCTGTCGTCACCGGACGATCTACTACGTCTACGTGTAGACGGGGGCCTGCTGCCTCGAAAGGTGGGAGGATTTGTTTGTAAACAGTGGATGGCAAGTGGAGTTGCGGATCGCGCGCGCCGACGTGGCGGTGGGAAGAGCGCTGGAAGGACGCTGGCACGGGGACAGGAGGGGAGACTTTCTCCCTGCAAGGGTTACGTAACCTGAGCGCGCGGCTGTCGGCAGTCTGAGCATTGCGGGAACGACCTACTTGACCCACTGTCCCTAAGCGCGGCCTCGCGGATCGAGCCAAGGGGATCGGAGATCGGGGATCGGCTCTAGCGATCATCGCTTCGATGCACTCGACCCGTTCCACACCGACCGGGCCACGAGGGTCGCGTCCAACGATTGCCAATGCTCCTCCTCTCTCTCTCTCTCTCTCTCTCTTCCTTTCATTCGTTCTAGCCACGTCTCATACACGCCGATTCTCTCGACTACACGCTACATCTAGATGCGTTTCATCGCAGAATTCCGCGTCGTCTGACGTTTGTCGTTGGCCAAGTAGAAGAATATTTGCCGGCTACAGTGTCAATATTTGTCGTGTCGTTTCGACGACGGTACGGTTGCTCGGGTTGCCCGTCAGTTTTTCGGAAAACCGAAACTGCTTGTCCGGGATCCGCTTTCGGATCTGGCTTTTGAAACAGGCAGCTGACCGACGGCCGACGTGAGCCGGTTACGAAAAGAGAAACTTTCTGGACAAACGGCCGTGCAACACTTTCTTCTATCGCAATCGCGCGTACCCGGTGTCAGAATCTAGGATGGCGGGGTCGTGGCGTCGGCGGAAGCCTTCCAACGCAACGCGAGCCAACGCGGTTGGTAAACAATGACCGCAGTTAGATTTAAGTTCGACTTTTTTTCCTCCTCTCGCAGGTTCACGAACCGAGCTGGAAGAATTAGAGAGAGAGAGAGCACGTTCGAGCGTGACCTATTTGATCCGTTCCATTGGAGCGTACCAAGTGCAATTCGGGTCGCCACGGTCGACCACTGCGCTCGACCCACTCGAGATCCGGGCCCGGTCACATCCGGTCCATCCGCCGCGAATTCTTAAATAAACGACCCGTGAATCCAATTCGACGGCGCGGCCGTGATCAAAATATTTTAATCCTTCCAAGCGGCATATCTGCTACCTACTCTCGAGAACTACGTTCAAGATCGACGTGACGTTTCCGTTAACGAAAGGAAATCGTCTCGAGTCTCGTCGAAAGTTTTATTCGAGTGGAAAAATGATTATTCGAAAGCTCTCCTGCCTTGTTCAGTCGACGGAAAAAAAAAAAAAAAAAAAAAAAAAAAAAAAAAGAGGAAAAAAAAAAAAAAAAAAAAAAAAGAAATGATTGGAATCTGTGCCGCATCGACGATCGTGTCGAGGCGTGAGGCTTCGATGTGTTGACCTTGCGACGTGCGTGGGACGCGCCGGGGAGTAGAACAGGTTCCGTTACACCTTCCAGCTTCGAAACATTCCATCGGAGCCTCCTGCCTCCACTTCTTTTTGCCTCCTTTTCCCTTCTCGAAGGGTGACGGTAATTTTCGCACTGGCGACCTCTGACGTGACTCGTCCACTGCGAACCGAACCATGGCTGGCGCGACGTGAAAACGAGGAGAAAAGAAATTTCGCGTACCGTCGATGAACTGCACGGCTGTCCGCTATCACGGTGACATTTATATTTGATTGCCTCTTACATTTACAGGTAGTAAACACTGGTCGTGACTTAAATCGGTGACTGGACGTGGAGATTCGAGATCGCCGTGTGGACGTTGATTAATATTAAAACGAGGAACCGTTTTTTTTTTTCAGTACGACTTGAGCCTAGGAGGACTTCTCACTGTAGATCGACCCATGTTCTGCCTTCCACTATTCGATAGCTTGAGAATAATAAATGTTGCAATATCCGAAGGATCAAACGTTGCCCGAGGAATTGGCATTCGCTGACGGAGAACATTCTCAGGAGAACGTCTCGCTTGGAAATTTCTTCATCTTCTTTCAACGTAACGATCCGTCAGCGCTACGCGTAGATTACAGCTCAGTTACGAAGAAATCTGTTTTCTACAATTTGGAATTTCATCGTCGTTCAATATAGTTCCAATTCGTTAAAAACAGAGCGAATGAGCGACTTTTGCTGATCGTCGGAGTTTAACGGAAGTCGTCCTGGAATCAAGCGTCACACCGTGCAAACAGATACATCCCGCGGCTTGTGTTTCTGCATGATAGTCGAAGAGCGTTCGTTTACATAGATACGTGGAATCGTAAAAATCGTATGTTCTCCTATGCGATGCGCTAAATAAATGTAGAGTCCGAGCCGGGTGGTAAAAATATTGCTACGATGGTCACGATGTTTGCGATGTTTACGCGGGTAGCTCCCTCTCTCTGGACAGGAACCACACGTTCATCGGATCCGACTTGCCCTTCATGGTCACGGGTCCTCGGTACTCCAGCAAAAATTGGGGATCCTGATTCTCCGGCATGCACAGGTATCTGCAACGATAATGAAGAGTATAAATTCTTAAAAGTATGGAACTTTATTTCCGAAGAATCAACTGCAACAGCTTATTACAAACTGAATATAATGGAAATCAAAGCTCAAAGTCACAAACTTCCCTTTACACCTTAAGATATTCGCCATAAGCGTACATTTCCATAGGGAGCGTGCGTATCCATCTCAATTTCGAGGAACATGGTGGTAATTTATCATCGTAAGCGTATTAATTACCAAGACTCGACGCGTAACAACGTGTAATGCTGCAGCACTATTCAGCAAAGGTGAAAGCTTCACGAAGCTGGCCTCACGAAACCGTTGTCCCCTTCGATGGTCGAACAGAGGAAGCCCTTGGACTATACTTATTTAACGTCTAATCGAATTAGCCCTCTCTTGTTTCCGCGGTTGTCTCTCGTGTGTCAGCCGTCATTCGTTAGCGAGCAATGATCGCGATAGTTTGCTAGCACGTCTCGAATCATCGTTGCTGACGACGTATCGGGGTCCGTTCGAGGTACGAGCGTAAAGAAAAAACCGAGATGGAGGTGTTGATCGACTGTTACTTCGACAAACTGTTCGAGGAGATGGATCGCAGTTGCTTGGCCTCTCGGTACAAACGTCGCGAGATGGTCGACTACTTTTCAGACGTGATAAACAGCTGCTCGCGAGGTAATGGCCCCGCATTGTAAAATATCATTGTACTGTAACGATCGCGACGAGTTGAAGAACCACGGAGTGGTTCGTTTCAAAGAAGTGATTTCGTTCGTGGCGATTTACCGTAACGTCTAACGGAGATTCAAGGAGAATCGATTCGAATCGGTCCCGATGCGTGTCAACGCACTTGGACGAACGTTTTCGATCGGCCGATCGCGTTAGAAAATTATAGTGCGCGACCATGAAAGTGGTTCGATCGCGAACACCGGATAGAAAGTGATCCAAACGTAATGTTATACGCGGGAGAAACCTGTGCATCGCTTCGCTTCCACATGATTTTACTTTCTTTGAAAAATTATGCAAACCGACCACCCGAAGCGACGCGAATGGAATCACTTGTCCGTGAAAGTGTTTCGCAAGTCGTTCGATCACTCGCAGGATGATTTGAAAAAACTATATATATAGGGTGGGCCGGAAATTGTAGTATAACTGAGAGCAGAGGGTAATTCTACGTCAAAAAATAAGACAAAAATTTGGCATAACATTTTTTTATCCGGGGCTCGGTTTTCGAAAAAAATCGACTTTAAATTTTGTTCATCTTTGTAAATGATTTAGTTGTCTATACTTCTACCGCGGTTTACAAACATTATTTATTGTGTGGTTAAAGCAGTACAAAGTGTTCCTACTGATAATTAATTTTTTATTCCTTATTACTATTTTCTATTGCAATACTACAATACGGTGCACTGTTACAAGTATCGTTGAAAATGTCCTGCTCGTTGCTGCATACATAAGTTTGCTCGGCGAATTAGTGATATCTGAGGAGAATATAAGCTGATATCGTTTTCTAATTTCTCGAATTCCTCCATAGTCTATTGCTTCAAATGTGTAATATTTGAAATATTGTCTTTGTAAACTCTTTATAAAGTTCTTTATATGCTCTTATAAAGAAAGATCTAGAGACATGAGGTCCGGAGACCTTAATGAGATTTATATATATATATATATATGTGATAAAATTTAGTTAATATACGCGGGAATTCACTTTAACGAAAACTATATAAATCATTTAATCCGATATACTTATTTTCTATCGAAATAAATTTGAAGCTTTTCGAAATTTAAAGATTGACGACACGTTGCAAAAGAGTTTTACATTTCCGAGGAAGTGGAAGATCGTGCGGTCATCGTGAATTATTGTGAAACGGTGACATTACTATTAAGTTGCCGACTTTCACCACGACAACCGTCATACGTAACCATACTCGTGGTAATCGTTAATTAGCAGGAACAATGATCGTAAATATCCTTCGAACAACTCTCTGATTAGATCGTATCACGTTGTACGCCTGATTTACAATAACGAATCTAACCTAGATCTACCTAAACGTAGTCTCCCGTTCGACAGATTCCTTCTTGCAACCAAAAATTATCCTAATCCGATCATCTTCCAGCAAATAATACCTCGTGTCGTCAGACTAAAACTGAAACACGGTGCAAAAACGTTTTTGCTGAAAAGTAGTCTAATTTACAATTCACGACAACGAGTCTAACTTTTAGATTGATCTAAACACAGTCTCCTGTTCGATAGATTCCTTCCTGCAACCAAAAATCATTGCCATTTCAATAATAAATAACACTGAAACTGAAACAGGGTACAGAGGCTGGTCTAATCTGAAATTTCTCAAACTTTCAGCTGAGAATCTAGACAAGCAAGACGTGTGCGAGAGGATAGTGATGTCAGCGCTCCGCTACCACAACATCACGATGATGGAGAACGGGCACGTGTGCCTCCTCGGCAAGTTCCACAACGTGCTGTACGTGGCGGCGAAGCTCTGCTTCGACTGGAACCTGAACAACAACGAGATCGTTTCCAGACTGCTCAACGACATCTACTACTGCGAGAAGACGTTCGAGCGCATCCTAGTGGGCGCCATTTTCGGCACGCGAGTGACTCACTTCCTGTCCGGTTGGAAGAGCGACTTCGAGGACCGCGAGGAGAACCTCCGAGCGCTGCTTTACTTCCTGCATCACGCGACTCTAGGGAAACTGGAGTATCGTTGCACGTTCACGCCTGTCAAGAGACGGTTCATCGACATCCCCATGGAATCCTACGGGCAGGCGTTGCCACTGAGAGTGGCCATACAACACGGTGCCCCGGATATTCTTTTGATCATGCTCCGTTACGGGGCCTCGGTCGAGCCGGACAGGCTAGCTCCATCGCCGCTCGAGATGCTCCTGAACAAGCTGAGCGAGTACGACGCCCAACCGGGCCAAGATCGGATCGTGTATCCGGAACAGTTGCTCCTCTGTCTGAGGCTCGTGCTGAGGACCGTGTCGAGCGCGTTCTTCAAGACACCGGGGCACATCGCCGAGCAGAGCGGCGTGTTCAGCGTTTCCATTTACGAACAGTACCCGACGCTCGTCGAGCAGAAGCTGCTGCCGCCGGAGAGGAGTGGCTTGAGCCCGCCGGAATTGAGGCATCTCTGCCGATGTCGTATCCGTGAGACCTTGTTCGAGAATTGGGCGTTGCCGCACGGGATTCGGGAACTACAGATCCCCGAGTCGTTGAGGAATTACCTGGACCTTCTTCGTGATTGAGGACGCTGCGCGAGCAGGTGCGCGTACACCGTGGGTTCACTGGGTCCAGGCATTTCGTGAAACTTTACCACGGGGGAAGTCTTGCATCATATTTCGAAAGACTTTGTCCTCTTTTGCAACTGGGATCTTTTAAAATTTAACGATCGTTTCTTAAAACGGTAGACTTCCAAGTTTATGCTTTGAAAATATATATTTTGGAATCATTCGGAGTGTCTGCGTGTGGGTGTTGAATAAACGTAACGTAGAAACGTATCGGACAAACGAAGAAGAAAGTGACTTTTTAGATGTTTTAAAGGTGGAGCATCACGTGCCTATATTGTATACCGACAATAATACGATTAATAAATTGTACACGCAAACGAGAATTTCTCTCTTCCCCTTTCAGTTTTCGTAGATATAACAACTGTCCAACCTCTCACAATCTCTGACCGTCTCTGAAAGAAAGATGTGAGAAAGAAACGTATTTGCAGAACGAAATAGGTCACACGATACAGATTTACGAGATCCGCAGTTCGTTTCAAGTTCGATGAAATCGAACAGATACACACCATCCGAAGTATGGTTCGAAGAGTTTGACGCGCGAAATGCACGCGTAACATGTTGGCTAAAATGTTTCGAAACTTGTTCGCAACTTTTGATTCAGTTTCTTCTCACAATGCGTTTCAACGTTACACGCGTGTCCAACTTTCTGATCGAACACCGCGGTAACAGGAATTTTCCATTCTCGCGATATTTCACCACATTTTCCTGCCAAGAAATTCTCGATCGAACGCTTTAGCATTTAATAATATCTTTGAAAAGTCGTTCGCGCAAGTGAATTCAATTGATCATCGCTAATTCCACTTTTCTGTAGAAAACGATTTTATACTTAAAAGAGAGACTATTTTACACTCAAGTACCTGTGTGTGCCTGATCGAAAACATTTTGTCCGGGACAGTATTATAAACTCGCGATGCGACATGGTATTTCTCGTTTAATATTCGGGCGATATGTTGACATTAACGTGTACTCGGTTGAGAAGCAGGACGTAGCATTTTTAGGACACACAACGATCCTGGATGTTCGATTATTGGAAAACTTTGTCACGTAGCCGGCCATCGATATCGAAATTGTTAAGATAAATACTCGGCCGAGAGTGGTAGAGAACGATTTATTACGAACGTCTGCCAAACAATGGTCGAATTCCAAGCGCTGTTCCAACTTGGAACGTTAAACGCGGCAATTAAGAAGGGAATCTAGGTCTAGTCGACAAAAGCGATGTCGTTCTCCAACGACACGACAGTTTGGTTCAAATCGAGAAAAAGAAAAGGCAAAGAGCTAGATTTAGAATATAACATTCGTTTCTATTAAAATCACTTTTAACGAAGGATTCGTCATTGAAGGAAAAGTCAAGTTCAAGTTTATCCTGCGTCCTAGTGAATTTTAAAACTTGGAGCAATACTCGTAATACGTTCTTCAACGACACGACAGTTTGGTTCAAATCGAGAAAAAGAAAAGGCAAAGAGCTAGATTTAGAATATAACATTCGTTTCTACTAAAATCACTTTTAACGAAGGATTCGTCATTGAAGGAAAAGTCAAGTTCAAGTTTATCCTGCGTGCTAGTGAATTTTAAAACTTGGAGCAATACTTCAGACGCCAATATATTTTCGCGAAATATTTTGTCACTTTCTGGGGTAGGGGTGTGAAAACTCGGTTCATAAATTTCAAACTTTACGAACACAAGCTACACCGGTTGCAATCGAAAGTTCAGTTTGTCAGTGGATTATATTTTTCATAACTCTCTTACCCGTTGTTCCAGTTGCGCCACGATACTTCACCATCCGACTGTCGTGAATTTTTTGTCCCAAAATTGTAACATTTCCTCAATTTTAAGTACATTTAAATAAAACAAAATAGGTAAAACAAATAATAAATTTATTACTTTTCAATAATTTCTATCCAGCGATATCGTATCAAAAAGAAATCGACGAATTATATCGTATACGATTTGGTCACTCGTTAAGGTCCGCAATCAGTTGTCAGCGCAAGGGGTTAATCTTAACCTCTCGCGCTAGAGTGACGTGCCACATCGAGAATTTTTTCTTCCGAAATTGTAATATTTTTTTCAGTTTTAAGTATATTTAAGTAAAACAAAATAGGCAAAACAAATAATAAATTTATTACTTCTCAATAACTTTTATCCAGTGATATACCGACGAGTTCAAAAAGAAATCGACGAATCATTGTATATGGTTTGGTCATTCGTTAAGGTCCGCAATCAGTTGTCAGCGCAAGGAGTTAATCTCTTGCGCTGAAATGACGTGCCACATCGAGAATTTTTTCTTCCAAAATTGTAATATTTTCTCAGTTTTAAGTGAAACAAAATTAGCAAAACAAATAATAAATTTATTACTTTTCAATAATTTCTATCTAGCGATATCGAAGAATTCAAAAAGAAAGCGACGAATTATCGTATACAGTTTGGTCACTCGTTAAGGTCCGCAGTTGTCAGAGTAAGGGGTTAATCTTAACCTCTCGCGCTAGAATGACGTGCCACATCGAGAATTTTTTCTTCCGAAATTGTAATATTTTTTTCAGTTTTAAGTATATTTAGGTAAAACAAAATAGGCAAAACAAATAACAAATTTATTACTTCTGAATAATTTCTATCCAGCGATATCGTACCGACGAGTTCAAAAAGAAAGCGACGAATTATCGTATACAGTTTGGTCACTCGTTAAGGTCCGCAGTTGTCAGAGTAAGGGGTTAATCTTAACCTCTCGCGCTAGAATGACGTGCCACATCGAGAATTTTTTCTTCCGAAATTGTAATATTTTTTTCAGTTTTAAGTATATTTAGGTAAAACAAAATAGGCAAAACAAATAACAAATTTATTACTTCTCAATAATTTCTATCCAGCGATATCGTACCGACGAGTTCAAAAAGAAAGCGACGAATTATTGTATACGGTTTGGTCACTCGTTATGGTCCGCAATCGATTGCCAGCGCAACTGGTTGAAGAAGAACTAAGGTCTGCAAATAAGTAAGTGATAACTTGTTCTCGCGCAAGTTTCGACAAAGGAGGGACGTCGTTGGTAAAATCGTTGCCCCGAATGATTTATGCGAGTCGTTGCCTTTGCGAATTTAACGCGTCCATCAAGTACGGTTAACGCTTCGAAAAACAACGGCGATATTGAAATTTAAAATTCCCCGGAGATCGGTTGACGGACGTGTAGTCGTTTCAACTGGCGTTTCGCATTAAATTTTATCCCGGTGCGTTCAAATGAATTTCCCATGGGGATGATAGAACTCGCCGATTCTCCCAGAATTTCCTCGAGTTGGTTCGCGTAATTGAATTACTCTTTCTACCCCTGTCTTAAACAATTCATTCGCGCGATAATGTCGCCGGACACGATCCCGAGTTTGTCGTTTAGTCGAGCCTCGATATCATAAAAGAAGTATCGCAAACTTCTCGGCATGCAACGAACGCTACGAAGACGAGAATTGCAACCCTAGCGCTCGATTCGCATTCTATAATACGATCTCGTGCGCTAACAAAGTAATTAATTTCCAAGGAAATTTTAGCACAGCGTGGGAACTTTCTGTCCACGTTAATAAACATGCAAAGCGACGGCGCATTTTCACGACGGCGTTACATTGTTAATTACGGCGGTGTTGTTGCTTTCAGTTCAAAGGGCGCTGCAAATTGTCGTCGTTCGTTTCAGGTTGCAGGCGAAACTAGAATCTCGAAAAATTCCAGATGAAATATTTACGAGAATCGAGTGACGAGTTTTTTTTTATTTTTTAACTGGTCTCTTTCCGTTCTTAATCTCTTGCGCTCGAACGAGTACATTTAAGTATATATAACCCAGCCAAAACAGATAATAAATTTATAACATCTGTCCAGTGATACCGACGAGTTCAAAAGAACAAGAAAATGACGAGTTATTGTGTACGGTTCGGTCGCTCGTTATGGTCCGCAATCGGTTGCCAGCGCAAGTGGTTAAAAAAAAAAAAAGAAGGGACGAAACTCGCGAACCGGAAACGGCGAGAAGTTTTCCCACGTACGGAAATAATTTTAATTAAATTTCGCCGAAAGCCACAGCGCTCGAATTTTTCTCAGTGCCTCGAGGAAAAAACGAGTAGGCCGGTAAAAAATCACCATAAATCAGGAAAGTTAACGCAAACTTCGTTACCTGTACGCGTCCTCGGAGACGTTTATTTTGCCTGGCTCGCCGGTGGTCTCCGTTCGGCTGGTGAGATTCACCGTGTTCCCAAACAGGCAGTAACGAGGCATACGGTGTCCAATTACCCCGGTCACAACCTCCCCGCTATGGATGCCGATGGTGATTTTCTGCGAGGAAGAATTCGCACGTTTGTCAGACGGTTCTTCTCTCCATTTCTTCTTTTTTTTCTTTCTTTCTTTCTTACGCACGACTGGTGAGAATTCGCGCGAACGTTGCCGGCGGAAGCTCTCGGATGTGAACAGGAAGTGTGCATTCAGGAAGGGGAACAACAGTCTCTCTACGGGTATCCGAATGAAAGAGATCTTGCCGAGTACCTGGCTCAGTTTCCGCGAAATGCAATTGAGAAGTCGAGCAACGTTCAACTCGTTCAGCGGCATTTTCTGTTATTTAATCGCGTTCGCCGTGTACACTCTGGCGAGTGCCGAGTACCCGGAGATGAAAACGAATTCTGCACTCGCATTTTTCCCGGGCGTTCATTCGCGAATTTAAACTTTCCAACTCGCCTGTTCCCTATGAATTTAGCTAACTGCCAGAATAATAAAGTTTCTTCATGGTTGCTGAATAATTGTAGGTACGATTAATATATAATGTGAGTAATTATAGTTATAATTACAGGCACGGTGTAATATAACATAACGATGTAGGAGGAATAATAAAATTTCGAAAGAAGAAATTCTTGAGAATAAAGGCAGTTGATATTCATTATCATCGAATTACTATTCGAATAATTCGGGATAACTCACATAAACTAAACTTCTTACTGCTTCTTACGAAAGTTTGTAAAATGACGGGGAAAATTCTTCAGAAAATTGAAATTATGCTACACTTGATTGCTTTAAAGTCACGTACTGGAGAAATATAATCAACAAAATTTCATGCTAAATTCAAACAATTAAACAGGATGAATATTTCCAATGCTAAATCATTCGATTTGAAGTGATATTTCACTCGCTATTTCGTAAATAAATTGTTGCAACAGATGATACAAAAAAAAAGAGTAATGTTTCTCCCTTTGCAAAGAGTTAAAGTAACGAGCAATGTTGTTCAAAGCATCAATGTCGCGGTTGGATTGTGAATTTTCGTGCATCTGTTGCAGGATGTAATAAATTTCAGGATGCAAGGATGCACGGGAACATGCATACAGCGTGCAAAAACATAAAATGTATAAAATACCGAAAACAGAGTGCTCGTCAGTATTTAACATTGGAAATAAATTTTTTGCCTCAGCTACGCTCGAAGGAATTCCAGATTGCCGAAGAATCCGCATTTAATTGAATAAACGTCGCTGGCGAATAAACGGAAATCGCGTAACGCCTCGAAAGATACCGCAACGAGATATAACTTCGTCGGCCGTAATTTCGCCGGGATGGTTTCGCGAAAGGGGATCGTGGAATTCCATTTCGCCGGAGAGAAGAAAATTATTCATCGCATTTTCGTCGGTGCCGCGCCGGCGATAAACTGGTAACAGGAGAGATGATAAACGTATCCCCGGGGATTGATGTTATCATTCCGAGTGATTCCACGCGCGAACACACGAGAATCGAAGGCCGCGAGGCGGCAGCATAAAAATTATGGGGGCTTACCACTGGCTCGCCATCGATCTGCACCTCGTCCGCGGCTAGATCCATCATATCCAATGCGAGACGGGCGATGCATCGTGCATGGCAACGACACGGCTCCGGTAATCCGCTCACGGCCATGTATTTGTCACCAACAGTCTCGACCTAGTACGACCAAAGTGGATCAGCGCTAACAAGCCTTCTCGTAAATTCAAATGTATATTCGTCGCCGCCTCTGTAATCGTCCGACGCGAATCTTAGCGTCCCTGTTAACCCTTTGGCTACTGCTGGCGCCAAAATTTTAAAATTTGCTCTCGAGATTGGCAATAATTGCAGCCAAATCTCACTGAGTAAATGAACTCTAATTCGATAGTTACATCCTCCGTTAATCACACGTTATTTATACGTGATTATCTAATAGTTGATTCATTTATGAAATTTTATTTGGTGCAGTAGTAAATTAATCAGAAAAAGATGCAAATGTATAGTATGTAGACGAAGAGAAACGCATTGTCGGACTTTCCATGCAAAAAGGAAGTCCCAAGGGATGGAAAAGTTTCGTTTCTATTATTATTTAGAATGACCAGTGTTTCCAACAATGGTAGCGATTTGCTGCTGGTCGCAACCGTCCATTAACGGATTTTAAACGGCACGCGTTACGATGAAACTTTCTTTCCAACGTGAGGCCGCCTTTCGAAAATATATAGTACCGCGACGCGATCGCCACGAACTGAAACGGACTTTACAGACACACTTTCTACATATACTACCGCTATCTTTGTCGATCCGAGCTGCAACGATTCAACTTCCATTTCGGTGGAACTGTAAACATTTCGTTGCCTTCACATTTGCCTCCAATTGTTCTATAAACGTACCAAATCTTCAAACTGTACGATCGAGTTGTCGTCGAGCAATCGTAACCTTTTTCTCTTCTACAAATTAATACTCAAAAACGAAAAAAAAAAAAATCTTAATTCTATAGGGTGGCGACTGAAAAACTGAAGGGTTTGGAGAATTCATAAAAGAAAAATTCACACATAATACTGAAGAAAGATCCATCATTTGTGTTTCCAAACAAAATAACAAAAAATTTTAAAAACGTGTTTGTAAAAGTTGTAATTCTGTTTCATATCGCACCACAGTCTTTCAGCGACCACCCTATATTTAGTTTGAACATAGAATTATCCAGAGAAGCTGGCTTCAACAGGGATTCCTCGACGAGGCAAACGCTCACCTTGTACACGTTCGGATTCTTCTTTGGATCGGTGAGCACGTCGAACGCCGTGTACAGCTGATTGAGCATGTTGACGATTTTCATCGCGCCGCTGGAGTCTGTGTGAGCGGCGCAGTACGCCCCGAAGCCGACGATCCCGGAGAACAAGAGGGTCACGCAGTCGTACTTCTTCGCCGGAACCGGCCTCGAGTGCCTCAGCTCGTTCGCCACGGAAATGGGCAGCACCGAGTACAACAATCTGCGGGACACGAGCAACTTTTCACCGACAGCCTCCTTCGAATCGTTGATTTCGAGTTGGCTCACTTTTAACCGGTTCAAACGTCAAACACGAGCTTTCCCTTGCTTTTTCTCTAATTTTCGCGAATTATTTGACACGTTCGACTGGTCCGAGCGTCGAGATTCTGTTAAATTTACGATCGACGCGTTGGAAGACCATTGGCTAATGATACTTGCCATAATTAATGGATAAATCTTCTCTCTGTCGAATACATTCTCGGCTCCTTCATTTAGAAACGTTGAAACGTATTTCGATAGGAAGCGAAAATTGGAATCGTTCAAAGTCGCGGTTCGATCATTCGCTCGACCTCTTTCAATTTTCACGCCTGCCGTCGCTTTGAATCCGTCGTATCACTCGAGGTAAATTCACTTCCAGATTAAGACATCTCGTGGCACGCCGCGATCACCATCGTCGACGTTTCAAAGCGTCGAAACAGACAGAGGCTTGAGAAATGCCACACCTCTCGAGACGAAGGAGAAAGAGAGAGAGAGAGAGAGAGATAAAAAAGAAATCACGATCCAATTTCCGGCAGGGGAGAGTATCCTGTCAAGTAAGAAACCCCGAGGACGCCGAGGAAGTCGATTCCTCGGCAGAATTGCGTCAGGATAAATGGCAAACGAGGCCAATGGGGATTTCCTTAATCAGAAAATTACGGGAACGGAAATCCTTACCTGTCGGTTTTCTGCTTCTCGCCGTCGAGCTCGCGATACGTCTGTTGCAATTTATCGGTAAGCAATTCCAAGTTCCTCGTTAATTTGTAATCAGCCTCGAATTGCTCCGACATCAGCACGAGATCTCTGGTGGCGTCGTGAAGGGGGATGTCGCTCAGGTACAAGCCTCGCCTGACAATCAGAAACGCCCCGAAGTAAAAAGTAAAAGGGCTCACTGCCGCGTCGATTGAGAAACGCGCGAGAGCGTTAACGAGCTACGTTTGAGCGATTAGTTTGTTTGACGTGTGATACGCAATTTGCATCGCGCATCAGCGATGGCATCGAAATCTAAAGGAACGTCTTATTTTTAAATTTTTTAAATGCATCTTGCAAAGATTGTACAAATAGGCGATGAAATTGAAAATCTGTTGATTCTGTTTTTTTTGCAAATGAATTGAGTAAGTTTGAAAGTTTCGTTTTCCCTTTTTTTAAACAAAAATATGTTTCTTGAATCATATATTATATACATATGTAAAGAAGATCTCTCTTGCGTTGAAACGATTAACATTCCAATGTTAATAGTTAATATATGTAATAAAGCTGTAAACTTAAGTATCAATAATCTTAAACTATTAAGTATCGACAAACTTGGATCGTAGACACAATATTTTCCTGTAAAGTAGCGAACGACTTTTTTCAATATTCTAAATATTTCAATTTCGTATGATACTTGAAACATTCATAGCGTTTCTTTTCTTCATATCTACAAATTAAAAAAATAATTACAAGTATCATGTATGACACGTATGTTTAATATCCTCAAAAACGAAAAACCGAGAACGAATTTATCACACGTAACCTGACGTTTTTAATTTCGGAATCAAAATTATTTCCACGCGAAATTATATTTCATGACACTGCAATGCTTAAGATCTATTGTTCCTTCAAGAATACCAAGAGTCTTCAAGTTATCTGATCCTCACAATTTAAACAACCGATGCGACAATGAAAGATCCCATTAATTCCTTGTTCGCGGCGTTCAACGATATTCGTGACTTTTCGCGGGGATCGCGGGATCCTCTCAAATCCGACGCTATTTATCTCCGACACTTCTAATCGTTCTCATTTCGGATTCAGCATTTAATCATACCTAATGTATAATTCATCGTCTCCTCTTCTCTCGCGACGACGACGCGGCTGTAAAAATGCGCACTTGAGGTTCGTTAAAGTCGAGAGCGTCAAGTTACCGGCGACGATCGGGTAAACTTTGTCAGTTCCCTCCCGAGGGATCGTAATCGTACCGCGTGCCGAAAATAATGAAATGCAGTATAATTTTCGGTCGATTTCGAACTTCAACAGCTGTCGGGTTGTCTCACTTTGCGGGGAGAAATACAGGCAGTAAACTCGGAGATAACTTTAGATTTAACCCCGTGCGCTGGCAATTGATTCGCGGACCATAACGAGCGACCAAACCGTATATAATAATTCGTCGGTATGATATCACTGGAAATTATTGAGAAGTAGTAAATTTATTATTTGTTTTGCCTATTTTAGTTTACTTAAATATATAATTTTATTCATTATAACATGTTATGCTATAATATATAATATATAATATGTTATACCTAATATAACCTATATTCTAGTTAAGTACATTGACATTTACTATGTTTATTGTTAAATTATATTATAGATTAAAGCTGTATTAACTATTTAAATAAAATAAAATTCTCTATAGTGTCAGAAAACGACATTACTTATAGGTATCTTTAATCACTTGCGCTGGCAACTGATTGCGGACCGTAACGAGTGACCAAACCGTATATTCAATAATTCGTCGCTTTCTTTCTGAACTTGTCGGTACGATATCACTGGATAGAAGATTATTAAGAAGTAGTAAATTTATTATTTGTTTTCCCTATTTTGTTTTACTTAAATGTATAATTTTACTCATTATAACGTGTTATGCTATATAATATATAATATATAATATGTTATGCCTAATATAACCCATATTCTAGTTAAATACATTGATATTTAGTGCGTTCGCTCTTAAATTATATTATAGATTAAAGCCGTATTAACTATTTAAATAAAATAAAATTCTCTACAGTGTCAGAAAACGACATTACTTGTGAATATCCTTAATCACTTGCGCTGGAAACTGATTGCGGACCGTAACGAGTGACCAAACCGTATAAATAATTCGTCGCTTTCTTTTTCTTTTGAGCTCGTCGGTGTGGCATCACCGATTAGAAATGATTGAAAAGTAATAACATTGTCACTTGTTTTGCCTGGGTTATACTCAAATATACTTAAAACTGAGAAAATGTTGTAATTTGGGACGAACGTTTCTCGACGTGCGTGGCGCAAGGGGTCAAATTCAACTTTGCTTTAAATTCAAGTACCTCGACTAACGTCTGCCCCGCTGAATCCCAGTTGGCTCGTACTGCTCTAGAAGTTATTTAGAAGGTCGATCGCCGACCACAAGAACGAAGAACGCCATCTTTAGCGAAATAACTGCGTTCGCGATAGAATTTTTTCCGCGAGACTTCCCCGATCCTCCGGAGAATTCGGCTAGGAAATAGATCGGAAGGGATCGGACGCGTTGTTTCGTGCCGTTTCGCCGCAAAGAACGAGAGGAAATGGGGGAAGAGCGGTCGAGCGTAAGGGAGAGGGGAAATTACGAGGACAACGAGAGCGAAGATTATTCGAACAGAGGCAATTCAGTGGCAGCGTGACGAGAATTTATGCTGGCAACGGAGCACCTCCAGACGCTAGAATCACTGTAATTACGCGAACCGTCTATCGAATGGCCACTACACCCGTTACTTTATCCCGAGGACAAATATTTTCCGCGCGGTGAGACAAGGCAATAGGTTACGATGAATTAATAGGGAAAGTCAGCCGTTGGTATTGGTACACGCTGCGTCTATTTCTATTTACGATAACGACCTAAATAGCCGTCGCGTTTCGGTAGCTGGAAATCGACTGACGAGTTGAGAGCTTTATATACGGATTTCTTGTTACTTCAAAGAAGGTACTTCTATTGTCTTCTACAGGGGATACTCGTATTTCTTATTTATTCGTCAGATTTTATTTCCGCTTGTTTCTATATTTTCTGTGAGACACTGTAATATAGAAATCGTTCACTGATCGTGAGAAGAAAGGCGATAGCTTTGGACGAAAAATGATCGAATAAAGATAAAATTGTATTTTTAAATAAATATTATACGATAAAATTTTTAAATACACGGGGTGTCCTCAAAATTTAAATGTCAAAACTTTGTGAGCGTGTAGAAGTTTTTTAAAGAAAAGAAAAAACAGAAAAATTTTCATTTTCTCGTTTCGTTCAACAAGTTTATTTATTCGATGATAAACGATTATTCGAGAAAACAACTAGGAGATCAAATGTACTGCGATTGTACCAAACATGACGAGATAAATGTCAATGTTTAAAGTAATGGCAGCTTACATTGCTGCCAGCATTTTCAACAGTATCTTCATTGAAAGTAGGACGATGTAGACGATAATAGATGATAATACGAATCATAAAATATATAATAACACGAATAATTGTATTAATATAATTGACAATGAAAAATAAAACTAAAATAACATATAAATAAATAAAATAAAAATAAAAATAAAATAATAATTAAAAAATAAACAAGTAGAAAAGAAACGAGAGATTCTTGTTCCTTTTGGCGCGAAATCTCTAAAGGACTTTCTTTTCTTAATTCATCAGTCCTCTATATATACTTTTAAAGCGTTACACCCTGTATAACATGTGAACGTCTGCATTATTACCGAAAGATTTCTCTCTTCATAAGTGAGAAATCTTTCTCGACAACCAAGAAAAAGAAAACACACGATTAACAATTGTTCGTTTGGCGTCGATTTCGAAATGGAAAATCAAAAAGGAACACTTTCGTCCTACTTTCGACGAAGGAAAAAGTATATAATAAAAATTTATCCGATGTGTACGGTGAAGAAGCCTAAGAACTGTGTCAGAATTGATTTATTATATTCCATTGCTGATGAGGACATCATTCCAATCGTTCTTGGAACTCTCTGTTTCTCGTCGAAAAAGATGAGAACTTTTTCGAACGTGA
This sequence comes from Frieseomelitta varia, assembly GCF_011392965.1. NCBI lineage: Eukaryota > Metazoa > Arthropoda > Insecta > Hymenoptera > Apidae > Frieseomelitta > Frieseomelitta varia. Next base: position 69,795 of record NW_025110787.1, on the reverse strand, counting down.
AATCATGACTGAGTAATATATTAATAAAGTGTTTGATTCTCGTAAAAAATTTGCCTTTAATTTGTACGCAAAGAAAAAAAAAAAAAAAAAGAAACATCAGTTATTTTTTGATCGACTTAATAACCATTTTTATCTCTCATTTTTCGCTTCGTAAGTGAGAAATCTTTCTCGACAGCCTACTAGTTCATCCGCGCAGAGACATAGTTGTATATCGTAGTCGATTTTATAGAATTCAGGGCGTTCGTCACCGACGGGCGCAACGACGATGAATGTTGTGACGTTCTCGTTCCTGCTATTGATCATAGTCGCACGTGTCGTGCCATTTGGTTCGACTGAAATTCAATTTAGCAACTATTCGATAATTGCTGCACGATGTACGGATCAATGTACGGCTGTGATGGTGGGTTTACGGATAACGATACGTCAATCGACGTGATACAATTGCCGCGACGACGCCCAGACAGTAAATTTTCGTATTGCCGTGCGCGTTTGCGGTATCGAACGGAATGCGAACGTTCGCGGCCTCTTCGATTTCTAACAAATCGAGGTCGCGCTAACGTGCTGGGGAGAAACGTGTCTCGTTAATCAACGCGATTTCGATGCGTTAATCGCGCGAAACGACGACGAGTGCCGCGTGCGTAGCGGTATACTAGCTCGGACGAGGTTTCAGCATTGGAATTTGATTGAATTTGGGTTCATCTCTCGTGATTTATCTCCATCATTCCGCTCGGTTAATCACAGTTAGTCGTTTCTTTAATTTCTTACCCTAATTTAGGCGAGCTAATTTATCTTTGACGCGAAATTTCATTCGATTTGAATCAACTGACAGTGGTCCGAGGCACAACAGCTGCACGAATTCGAAGGTTGATTGTTCGTGAGTGAGAAACATTCGTGTAGATAAATTCTTACCTAGTTAGATCATCCAAGTTCATAACGCTGGGATAACAGAGAAAGGTGACGAGGTCTGACTCCGGTATGTACAGCATTTGACCCTGGAAAAAGTAGCGTTCTTGCACGTGGCGATGAAACACGCTTATTTTCAAAACAAAAACAAAGTTTCTCGAAACCTTATTAATATATAATATATAAGAAAATACATAAATGCGATATAATATATAATATAATACGATATAATATATAATATATAATATAATATATAATATAATACGTAATATATAATATAATATACGAAAATATGTAAATATATAATACAAAAAAATTTATATATAAATAATTTAAATATAATAAAATTAATATATAATTAATATATTAATATAATTAATTATAATTAACATATAATTAATATATAATATTAAAATTTATATATAATAAAAAGAAAATACGTAAATATATAATATACGTAATATATAATATAATATACGAAAATACGTAAATATATAATACAAAGAAAATTTATATATAAATAATTTAAATATAATAAAATTAATATATAATGTTAAAATTTATATGTAATAAAAAGAAAATACGTAAATATATATAATATAATACGTAATAAATAATATAATATACAACATAATACGTAAATATATTAATTAATTAATTAAATATACAACATATAAGAAAAGACGTAATTTAGAGAAGAAAATAACAGAAAGCAACCAACCGGGAAATAACTTTCAACTGGCGTAAGTCAAAAGGTGTACTAACCTTCAAACGGAGATAGGAGTACTCCTCCGAAGCGTCGACTCGCATCACTCCCTTCTTCGTTCGTAGCACGTAAACTGTGTTTATGTGTGACAGTATGTTCTCGAACGTCAGCTCTAAATGCGGTCTTACCTGGAAACGAATAGTCGAGAGATTTATTTTCTCGCGACGATACCGGCAAATACACGCGCGAAAGCGTTTTATATTAGAAAACAATGTTCAAGTTACATCGTCCGACGCTTTGCTTGGCGAGTTAAGTAACAAGTCGCGGTATATGGAACGCGTTTATAAATATGTATCTGGCTCAACGAGACGAGATTCCTGATTCGTTATCGATCGAGCTCGTCGCATGCATTTATGCACGTGGCAACGGCATTCTGTTTCGATTTCTGCGGAGGCAGCGGTCGCGGAATATGAACGACGATCGAGGGGGGTCAGGGGAGCCAACAACGAACGAATAATTGCGCGGGCAAATGGATGAAAACGAAGTTAAAACGATGCCGTTCCCGCCGGCGCGTGTCACGTAGCGCCGCTTGGAACAAACCGCATTTAAAAGATACACGATTACGCGTGCATGAATCCGCGGGAATTATGTCGTCGGTGGCCAGCGCTCGGTGCACAATAACGCAATTTCCGCGTGGTCCGCGTCGACTAATACGCTGTTTTTCTCGTGGACAAAACGGCGCCAGCCCGATTCCTCGCTAACGCCTCGACGCGATCAATTCTCCCGCAATTCAGTGTTTCAAACGACACTCTCTCGCTAGTAATTTATAAACGTAACTCCGAGAAAAATTCTATAATTATCAATGGCAGGGTGAGATATTTGTGTCGTTGAGAATAATAAAACGTCACGTGTATGTCTATATTTGACATGCATGCATTTACAGATGTATTAATGGTATCGATATATCGTAAATTAACTTTATTATTTGTCATTGTCGTACCACAAGCACTTTGGCCTCTTTATCACGTCACGCTCCTCTCAGATTAATTACTCTGGATAGAAGAAGAATATCTGCTTTCGTTAAAAAAATCGTCTCGTGCTTTTTCCCGTATTTATATCGCAAATAACGTCGAAATGAAATACCTAAACGATGAATGTTGGATGGCCGTTGGACTGAATAAATTAAATATTCTCAGATGGAACGTGCCACGAATTATTTTCACTTTATTTTTATTCATTTATTTATTTATTTTCTTTTGAACAAAATGTTTGAACAAAATCTTCCATCAGTGACCTATTGTTATTTGCGTGGCTTTCGAACGAGGTTAATGAGCGAATATATTTATTGTTTGTCGATGAAATCAGTACGACAATAGAAATTATAATCGTTCGTTGAATGCACAGCAACACAGTCAAAATCTAAATGTTTAACATGCTCTCTATCAGTGACCAAATATTTATCATACACGGATAGACTTCACAGACACAAAGTCGGATCCAAATTAATATTAGTGTTGCAATTTCTGTTTATGGGTGGTATTCTACGAGGTAATTACAAATGCAACGTATAATTGGATGCAAGATTTGCAAAATTTCCATGGCCGGAGATATAGCGAGGACGTTGGTAGCACATGACGCATCGTTCATGCGAGTTATAATTACAGGAACTTACGGTCAGAAGGATGTCGTTCAGCTTGCAATTACCAGAGCACACTTGAGGGATAACACGGGTTATGGTGCATCCAGTTTGAACTATAGTGAGGTCTCGGTTGAACATCAGGTGGAATGGAAAAACTCGACAGAACGTCATCGGGCTCACTTTCGGTTCTACGGCACACATCATGTTTTTGCAATAGCTTTCAACAAAGCTTTCCATTTGTTCTTCGTTCTTCATTCACGTCGGTGCTTCACCGATTTTAATGTACGATAACATTTACTTTATCCCTGATATTATAAAATGTTATGCCGAACACGACTAAATGGAATTAAATGTTTTTTTATCATCTGGAAAATTTCTCTTTCCCTTTTTATGGAACCGACCGCGTACATATAGCGAAAAAACTGAATTAAAATCTCCATAAATGTTTCACAAAAATTCTAAAAATATAAAAGATAAAGCACGCTCGCTGTATCCATGAGAGCCTGACATCGATATACACCTGGCGTTAAATTTATTACGAGCTAAAGTACATTATATTCAATATTCGTTCTTTCAATTCATTTTTTTTTTTTTTTTTCAATAGCACGCTTCTTGCTTTTACAGTCCGCTGTAATTAGAAAAACTGAACGCGTTGGAAAAATGATTTAAGAGATCTCGGGGAGGTAGCCCCCATTGTCGGAGGGCTGCATTCGTTAAACCAATTTTTTTTTCGTGTCATATTTTTATCATAAATTTTCAATGAATTTGTCTGCGAATTTTCCAGCGAGTGTTCCAGATTTTATTTGAGCTTGAGAGAATGTTTGAAAAATTATACGTAATAATAAGTTTTGTTACTCACCGACGGATAAAGTTTCAAGCTCGGCGATCATGGGATTTGACACGACCCCAGGACCGGACGTGTTCGTGATCAAAAACTGCACATGATCGCACTCGTTTTTCGTCTTCAGTATTCGCATCTCTATGTCCGTGCCGTGAAGCTTTTTCGCCACGGTCTACGGCGAAAGACAAAGTACAATCGATTCAGTCGCAGTTCGTTTTAGCCCCGGATGAATTTCGTCGGGATGGAAATTAAATACTGCAAAATTTGGTTAGTTGACGCAGCTGTTCTCTTGGAAATATACGCGGTTCGAAATGTCAGAGCGTCACGAAGGTAAATTGCGTTTGAATAATTACTACAGAAATCCCGACCTTGCGTTGTAACTAACAATTTCCTTTTAAAAGTAAATGACACGCTTGGTGCAATTAACAAGCGGAGTTAACAAAATTTTTGTCGAGCAAACAACTGTATGTTGTACAATTCTGCGTCGTTAAATTTTCCATAAATGCGTGAACATTCGCTCTACGTACGTATTGAAATCTTGAAACTGCAAATCACAAGATTCGTTATTCATGTATTGATACATTCGCGACCGTTGAATTTACGTCTTTTCAAATTCTGTTTCTTCTTCATTACAAACATCAGATCGTTAGAAGACTAATATCTCAAAACAAATTTTCTAATTTTTGTCAAACCTGTCAGAAATTTGCGGCAATTGGCTTGAGTATTAGAGAAGAAAACAGTTTGTCGGTCGCAAATGTGTTGAGAATCTTCGTAGTTTTTGCGTTTCAAGTCCGATAAATAAATAAAATAAAATATGTAAAATATATATATAAATAAATAAATAAAATAAAATATATAATATATATATAAATAAATAAAATAAAATATATAAAATATATATATAAATAAATAAAATAAGATATATAAAATATATATAAATAAGTAAAATGAAATATATAAAATATATATATATAAATAAATAAAATAAGATATATAAAATATATATATAAATAAATAAAATAAAATATATATATAAGTAAATAAAATAAAAAATGTAAAATATATATATATAAATAAATAAAATAAAATATATAAAATATATATATAAATAAATAAAATAAGATATGTAAAATATATATATAAATAAATAAAATAAAATATATAAAATATATATATAAATAAATAAAATAAAATATGTAAAATATATATATATGTAAATAAATAAAATAAAATATGTAAAATATATATATATATATATAAATAAATAAAATAAAATATATATATATATTTTTTTCAAGCGGTAAAAGTACCTTGACTATGCCAATCACAATGTGCTCCAAACCAGGTCGATCGGAGTAATAATGCAATATAAGCGCTCCGTCCTCGGGCCTCTCGGTACATCGGAAAGAGGGTGCCCTCATTCCCGGATACAAAGTGCCTAAATGGTCGTGGAGGGCGTCCAAATTCTGTAATTAAAGGTTACACGACTCCCCCTGTCAATCTATCGCCGCGTGCGCCATTATCGGGCATCGCGTTCCGCTTAAGTAAAACATTCCTCTGCCCCTAATTTATTTCCGATTGCCAGTTCGCGTTTCAACCGGCCACGGTGATCAGCGAGCGCCCGCGCCATTTCACCGTGTAACGCTCGTTACGCTTTTCCAATTCAATTTCTGCCATTAATTTCCATCGTCGATGCGTCGCGTGTCGATATCTCAGGACGGACGCGAGAATTTTCCAAGTTGGAGCGCGGACGTAGAATAACTGGCCGTGCGTGACTGTCTCGAGTCGAGGGAGAACCGGAAATCAGACTTGGCGATAACGATCTCGCCTCGCTGGCAACTGACATTTCGCTTGTTAATTGATTCGTTCGTCGCGAACGAAGTTGCCGCTCGCGCAGGTCGCGGATGATTTTTTAATTTCGCGTCTCGCCGAAATTTTGAGATTACGCTCCATCTTGCGCAGACTCTCGAGAACTTCAGCAATTATGTTCTCGTAATTCGTTGTTATCGAACAAATTGAAAACCTTTGAATTTCCGTGACGTCGCGCGTATTTGTGATAATGACGCAGACGTTACCTGCAGGTAAATGACGCAACTGCGGAATTGTCTCCCTGCAAGATCCTGTTTCAGAACGTAGCCATCCCGCAGGCGAGACGCGTATACGCGTGCACACGCGATTAAGTTGAGATTCCGTATCTCTCGCACGTAACCGCGTAATATATGTCTTTCGTAATTATACGAAAGCAAAACCGTATGTTCACCGTGCCAGAGGTGAATTCGAATGTGAATGACTAAACACCGCGAGATGTTAAACAGAACCCATGAATTTATAATTAATCCGAACGCCGCTCGCTCGCGTTTCTGAATGAACATATGCAAACGAGCACTCTGTCGCGGTTCTTTTCTCCCGTTCGAGCAACGGAATTAAATTGCAAGATAGTCGAAATATGGCGAAGTAATCCACTGTCTGAACGTACTCGATGGTCTTTGACAATTTTGTTATCTAAATAGACACGCGGGTGCAGCGTGCGATAATTAGTAGGAAAACAAACGAACGATTGGACCGTTGAAACGCCGTAAAGAAATCACGGGTAATTTATCGGTTAGGCGGGCGACGAAAACATTTTCCAGCGAGACTGGCAATATACCGCGGTATTTCGGCCACATGAACGGGTTTACGCGCTTTTTGTTTGATCATTCAGCCGTGATCATTCATTTTGCCGCAATCGGCGCGGCTACTGGCGCGACGCGTTTCTCTCAAACGAGTGCATCGCGAACAACAAGCCCGTGTACATACGTACACATCGCGAAGACACTGCGTGCCTGATACTACGAACAGTATCGTGAATTGTCCGATACGAACGTATAATGAGGACAGAAGTGACGAACGAGTGGAGACTAACAATAAGTTGTCTCGAATCGGATCGCAAATGGTCTTAAAGTTTGTGAAAGAATTCTGGAGCCTTAAACAGTTAAGTAACGTGCAACTTAAGATGTGGATTTCGTTCTAAACTGAAAATTCATTGCATAATTTGATAGCTGATTGTTCAAGATTGATTTAGAGAAAGAAAAATGTACGGTCTCGTCGATTTCGAAGTGGAAAATTAAAAAGGAACTTTAGTACTCTACTCTACTTCCGAGAAGGAAAAATTAGTCGATGTGTACGGTGAATAAGCCTCAAAACTGTAAATTCCTAATGAGAACATCATTATTCTAATCGTTCTTGGAACTGTTTCTCGTCGGAAATAAATGGGAATTTTTTCGTACGTGGAATCATAAAGTTGCCAAACGAAAGGTGGTAAAAAGTGGTCGAACGAAATGATCGACATATTTGTTTCTCGTGAAAAATTTGCCTTTAATTTGTACGCGAAAAAATAAAACGCAGTTATATTTTGGTACTTATACTTTTCATTATATTTTATATTATTAATAGTATTATTAATTAAAATTTAATAGTAATTATTTTTATTATTAATAGTAAAATTTTAGTATTATTAATTTATAGTATTAGTATTATATTTTAACTTATACTTTTTATTATATTTTATATTATATTATAGTATTATTAATTTAAAATAAAATTTAATACTAATTATTTTTATTATTAATAATAAAATTTTAGTATTATTAATTTAAAATAAAATTTAATAATAATTATTTTTATTATTAATAATAAAATTTTAGTATTATTAATTTACAATAAAATATAATAATAACTATTTTTATTATTAATAATAAAATTTTAGTATTATTAATTTATAGCATTAGTATTATATTTTAACTTATACTTTTTATTACATTTCATATTATATTATAGTATTATTAATTTAAAATAAAATTTAATAGCAATTATTTTTATCATTAATGGTAAAATTTAGTATTATTAATTCACAGCATTAGTATTATATTTCAACTTACACTTTTTATTATATATTATATTAATTTAAAATAAAATTTAATAATAATTATTTTTATTATTAACAATAAAATTTTAGTATTATTAATTTATAGCATTAGTATTACATTTTAACTTTATACTTTTTATTATATTTTATATTATATTAATAGTATTATTAATTTAAAATAAACTTTAATGACAATTATTTTTATTATTAATAACAAAATTTTAGTATTACTAATTTACAGTATTAGTATTATATTTTGATCAACCGATACGTTTTCTCTTTCTCATTATCATCATCAATATACTTAAAACCTTACAGTCGAATTATTATATATTGGACGCAAACGTTCCACGAGTTACGCGCAAGTTTCATTTCGTCCACGCGTTTCTATCCAATCTCTTTCTTTTGCGCAATCCTATCGCATTACGCAATGGAACGTCCGCGCGTAAGAACGACAATCTACCCACATACGTATGCACGTGTCATCGTTTTAGAAAACTTTCACCGCAATCCGCAGTCGGAGTCGCGCCGGGGAATCCACCTCGGGGCAATCTCGCTCCGAAGGAAAGCGAAGGAAGCGAAGGAACAAAGAAGCGTCGTGACGGAAGTGTAGGAAGGTATCGAGGCGCGATTTTACCTGCAAAAAATCTCTGGGCGTCGCCCCGAGCACCTGCAGAATCTTGTCGTAGCCGGAGTCCTGGCAGAACTCGAAGAACATCCGGCCAAACAGCTCGAGGATCTCGTTCGCTGGAATGTCTGCAAGATTTCGCCGGGTATATCATCGGCACGGGAATTTGATTTTCGGGGTTGAACGACGTTTGCCGCGTTAAATGGCTGCTGTCGATACCGGCGTCGTTCAAGGGATAACGTCACAATTTCCCAGAGACACCGTGCGCCGCACGCTCTCCAACGAGAAATGACAATTTTCCCGTTGCAGAGAAGAGATTAGCTCGAACGTCGATGCCTCGCGACAAATTGCTCGTCGAGGGAGATTACAGAGTTGAAGGTTTCCAAGCGATTGGCTCGTTTTTCTTCTTTTTTCACTCTCTCTCTCTCTCTCTCTCTCTCTCTCTCTCTCCCTCGTTTCCTATTTTCAGTCGAAGATTTATGGCGCGATACGCGGTGGGTGTGTAACGTCGTTGTTATTCCGTTTTTTGTAAAATTCACCACCCGTCAAAGTGAAAGAAGTGAAAAGACTTTGGATTCGCTTACGACCGCGTCATAACTGCGTTTAGAATAGAAGTGGTTTTGTGCTTGTGAGAGATGTCGAAAAAATATTTCGCTCCGATCTCGTGTACACGGTATATCTCGGGAAATACGATTAGCCTTGTAGAAACGATGACTGGGACGAATATAATTCGAGGACGAGTTGCACGAAAATTTGAATAACAGCGACAAAGGATAAAAATATTTGGAAGATGTTGGCGGGATCTTAATGAGATGAAATATCGTTGGGAATTTAACTGGAGGAAATAGATAGAAGATAATTGTTTGGATATAGGTTAAGAATCTCAATAGGATTAAAAGATTCGGTATCGAAGCCGCTGTTAGGTCAAACTTTCGTGTTCCATTGACGCCAAAATCGTTCGAGTTTCGTTAAAAATGGACCGGGAGCTGTATACTGTTTTAGCGAAATAGAGATGTAATTAGAAGCTGACATTTTCGAAGGAAAAATACGTACTGAGTCGATTGACAGCTGCCGATATGATGTTGTACGTGATTTCATCGTCGTATATCTGACGGACCAGGAACTGTCCTTCCATGTTAACCGCGGCATCTTTCCTGCGTAAATGAGACATTAATAAGCATTGGCCTTTACTTGAAACTCAGCCCCCACACATTAATCTAATTTTCGAAGGATACATGCAGGATGGATACACAACAGAAACAACTGAAAATCGAATAGCGGTGTGAATTAACATTCCGAGAGTTTGTACTTCGTATACTCCGCTAGTTTCGCAATCAATTAAATCGCCACCGTATCTCCCGTTTCCGCGTTTCCATAATTCGATAAATGAATTCAACTGCGACGCAATGTCGTTTCACTGAAAAAATCCAAACAGAGTTGCGCTGCTACACGATGTAACCTCTTGCGCTGGAATGGCAGCACGTCGAGAACATTTTGTGCCAAATTGCAACATTTCCTCAGTTTTAAATATATATATTTAAATGTAAACCGAGCGAGACAAATGATAAGTTTATTACTTCATAATCAAACGAAATAGAAAGCGACGAGTTATTGTATGACGGTTCGGTCACTCGTTATGGTCCGCGAACCGGTTGCCAGCGCAGGGGATTAATTATCACAAAAAAATTTTCGATTACGAAGCAACAGCCCGCGTTTCTTCGATCAACACTTTGTTCAGGGGATATTTATTAGCGGGTGCGTCGAAAAGTTGGCGCGGCCAAGCATCGATTTTATTAAAATCTAGAAAGGTCGGTTAACGAGTCGTTTTTATTCTCTATCGGAGAGGGGAGTGGGAATGGATTCTCGGGAAATTGAAAGTGTCGTTGTGTAATCCAGCAAAGGCGCGTTTCTTTTACTTTCCTCTTTCTCTTCTTCCTTTTTCTCTCGTCTTTCGCCGAGAGGTTCGGAGGAAAATTAATTGGTTCTTGCGCGTCGTATTCGAGACAAAGTAAATACTTCTCAGCGGCTGAAAGCCGAGCATTTCGCAGGCCAGACGCTCCTGACTGATTCACTGTTAAACTTACAAAGTACAGTTTAAAGACACTCGATCGTTTGACATGGATATGAGCTGTCACTACGGTCTCGCCGCAGCATTTTCGCATAACTTCCCGCCGGGAAACTACTTAACGTTCGACCAAAAGCCACGATACAATCTTCACCATTCACCGAGATTATTTCTGCTCTGCTACGAGCTCGAAGCATTCTAGGTGCTTTGGAAAAGCTAAAAATTCAAGTGAAAGTCTCTGATAAATTCTCAAATTAGAATGCGTACACGTACACTCTCAATGTTCAATTTCTGCTTCCATAAGGCACAAAAAGGAATCTTTGTCTGAAATTTACTTTGTCTCGAATACGCTGCAATGAAAAAAAATAGCACGTTAAAGAGTAAACAGCTAATTACTACCGAAAACAGACGAAAGAAAACTCCTCTCGAATACGGTGTTTGACGTGGCCGATAATTGCGTCGACTTTTGCGTATGAATTTACGGGAAATAGGACGCTCGACGCGTGTGAGAAGCTCCGTGAACCGAAACACGCCAACGAGATGGCGGAAATTACATCGCGCAACTTGCAAACACACCGGTGACGACGAAACGCGATTTAGGACAGGTTAAAGTGACCCTTTCCTCCCTCGAAGAGACTTCAAGAGAGTCATCTCGTGATATCTTGAGGGTAACCCACATTTTCGTAACCTCCCACCCGGATATTCCCGGGACAAACATCGTCCAACCGAGACTCCATCACAACCGACGGCCGCTTCTTTTATTTCGAAGAGAAGCTGATATTGATTCTGCCCACGACTCTGTAGCAAAATTATCTCTCAAGAAAATAAAAAAAAGTTGACCTCGAAGTCGTTTCATTATTATAAATTATTTCCGCGAATTCTTTGTTCTATTCGTTACGTACACGACAAGATTACATTTGTAATGTAATTTCCATTTGCGTTGGTGCACGTTGAATAACGGACGATTGTTATCATTTAATAATGTATCGACGTTAAATGACAAAATCACCATTATTTGGAATAAAGCAGAGACACGCGAACGATTAAACAGATCCGTTTGTTCAAACGAATTTCGTTCGTTCGCTGTTGCTCCGTTATATTCGATTCTGACCACCGACGAAACGAGGCTTTCGAGGGAGAGAAAACGCGCAACAGCGGCGAATGCTAACGAACAAGCCGCACGCACCAATTTCCGCTAATAATAATTATCCTCCGCAGGCAACAACCTGCGTCTCGCTAATAAACACTGCCGCTCCTGTGAAAGCGCGGAAAACTAGACTTTCATGGAACAAGTTGCGTAATGGGCTAATATTCTTGGCCGAGTTGACTCCGCGATAAATTATTCCCGAGCATTAAATCGCCGGCCAGGTTCAATTAAATCTCAGCAAATCGCGGAACTCGTGCCGTACCGACTGAGCAATAATTCTGTGTCTATTAAAAAAAAAAAAAAAAAAGAGAGAGTACACACAAATCGTAATGTAACGCGAATATCATATATATAGTCAAGGTCGTACGAATATTCCAAATCCATCAAAGAAATTTGTATGAAACGATTGTTAAGATCGAACGGATAGTGCAAGGATACGATATGTGGAATAATATGTATAAATATTGGGTAAGTAAGGGAAAGTTCCGTCATTTTCTGCAATATCGACTTTCTGAGTTTTCTTTTTTTTTTTTTTTTTTTTTTTTTTTTTGGCTAATAGATACTGATAGCTATTGAAACAATACTTGGATCAGTTTAAAAGATACTTGTCCTATTATATCGAGCAGTAGAAATTACTCGGGTTAATTAACTATTTTTTGTTTTCGCTAGTATTACAATGTGCGATTCGAAATTCATCATTTGCATTGTATACTGTAAGTATAACAAAAAAGGAAATTGTGAAAATGGCTATTGACGAGTTCTCTTCGCATGAAGAGATGATAGTATCTGATGAAGTGAATATATAACAGAGTAATTTTTATGTAAGAAAAAGTAAACGATTTCAATATTAAAAAAAAAAAAGACAGAATATAATTACGATATAATATAAATATGATTTCTCCAATACTTGTGACTTTTGTATAAAAGCACAGTTTGCACGTTAATTAAATTTGTTCAAACTTCGAACAACGCTTCGGGAAACACTTGCATCTCGCGTATATTTCCTCCAGCTCACGGCGCACAAACTTATCCCTTCGTCCCTTCTTTCGTTTCTCATTACTTCATCTTTTTATAAATTTCTCCAAGCAACCGGCAAGAGAACTTTTAAGAGAAGTTTAAAGAGAAAACCGTCGTAAGAAGTGGTTTCTACTTATAGTTATTTAGAAATACAATCGGGGAAAAAGGATTCCTCGTCTCTGTGAAAAGTTCATCCTCAACGTGAATCACGCGATTACATTTTCACAGGAAAACTGGCGCTAGAGAAACCAGCGGAGGGTTTGATAGAGAAGATGCCACCGATGTAGCGAGAAAATAAGGCGTGCGAGACGATTCGTCCCGAAGGAATCGTTCGATCGGCAAAGAACGATACGTTTATGCAGCCTGCTCGATCGAGCATTTAAGGGCCACGGCGACTATTCTCGGCAAACAGCGAAAAGCGTGCCAATATTTCGTGGACTGTGTCGCTGAATCAACAGACCCTGCAAGGATCGGGGTAAACAAAAGTTTATTACGCGAACTTGTTGATTCAATGAGAAAAGAAAAGAAAAGAAAAGAAAAGAAAAGAAAAGAAAAGAAAAGAAAAGAAAAGAAAAAGGGAATTTCCCGAGGCTCGACTCTTTCAGTTCGTTTGACACACAGTTGAACGTGCGCTGAATGTGTGCCGTTTCCACGCACGCTTGCCTCTTCGCGAGAGTGTGAAATTCTTTTGGATGTGATACGCGTCGGTATAGTTTTAGAGACGGGCGGTATAGTTTCTGAGGGTGAACAGGGAGGGAGGAAGGGTGATAAAAGGAGGTTTACGTAAGCGTAGGTGCGAATGGTGCTTGTGGGTGTGATTGACGTACTCGAAGGGAAAAAATGGCAGCGTTGAGTGCATTCGAATGGAAGAAAGAGGAATACCGAGCGAAAGGAACTTAAGGTCCGAATGTTAACGGTTGTAGCGCGACGATGTAATTACGTCACAAAGCACAACGAAATCGTTCGCGATTTGGATAAAGGCGTCAGTAGCTTCACAAGTATCGGATTTCGTAATTTCGATCGCTTTTTGTGGCCGATCGACTCGAGTTTCGTTTCGCGCTCGTTTCACAAATATTTCGAAAAAATCCATCGTGCGTTCGATTAATTTGAGACTGAACAATTTTTCAGCGAAAATAATTAAATTAAAAAAGCGTCGCAGAGCGTTATCGTTTGAAAATTTAGACGATAAATATTGCGATCTGTTTTCACAGAGGGAGAGAGAGAGAGAGAGAAAGAGACGCGAAACGTATTTCCCTTAAAAATATGCAATGCATATTTATGACTATCAATAAAGGGATGCATAAAATATCAAACATTTCGAAATATAATCATGAATCTTTAAATACCAAACAAACCTTCATGAATAAAGATGCAGCCCAGGTAGATACCTGTATTTCCATACCAAATTCAGGAAGAAATTGCTCGGAACCGTCGTCGAAATTCATTTACTTTCATTCGAGTTTGTTGAACGGAGATTCAGACTTCGAGTTCTCGCGAAAAGTTTTACGTGGGATTTGTACGTGATTACATTGACCAGAGAATCCAATGCGAAGCCCTCTCGTGGTAACGAATTTTCTTAAGTTAAAGAAGAAGATTCTTTAGAGAGAGAGAGAGAGATTCGATCGTCAACAAATCCCACGTCGATGGTACATCCACGCAGATCGGGACGTTAGAACGGAATAAAATAAAGCTAGGCAAGCATGGAGTCGCACCACGTGGCCTGGCGAAGCGTCTTCTTACCTCCGAGCGACAAACGGAATCGAACAAGGTCTACGAAATCGAGCCAACAGTGCCACCGTGCGAATATCGTTTAGGATCGCGAGCTAGGAGGAGGTGAAGGAAACAGAAACGTCGGATTCGTGCAAGCCGCGTGTATACAGAGCAAACGTGACACAAAAGATAGCGCTAGAGGGAGAAGAAGGAGGTGTTGAGGGTGCGAGTCGGCGCGTCGTGCGCCCACGTTTTACCTACTTTATCGCCTCCCACGTCTCGCTGTCAAAGGTCTTCACAACCAGCAACTCGAGGGCGTAATTCACAAATCCGTACTGCACATAAGACAGAAAAAAAGAAGAAGAGCCGATAGTTTGCGAACGAACGGTCGAACGAATATACGTCAGACAACGAGCGAACCGGTCGTTGCGTTTTAGTCACTCGGGTACGCGCGATTACAACTGACATCCACCGATCCGTCCGGTGTGTCGTATCTGTCCGGTTTCGTCTCGTCTGTCAGTCACGGTCCGTTCGACGGTCAGTCCTCGGGTCGTCGGCAGCCAGTCGGTCCCTTCTCGATGTCTGTCTCTCAACGTTGCAACGTACCATTGTGATTCAAAGAGAAGCGGACTGGTCGAGGCTTCCCCACGTATCATTCCATTCTAATTGCCATGGGAGCCGTGTTTACCTCGTGCACACGAGCCGCGTACTGGAAAGTCGGCCTGCCGTTCGCCGGAGACGATGGCTATCGATTTTCTGCCCTCGCAGCTGCGCCACCTAGATACAACCCTGTTACCCGTCTTCAGCTCGCCCTCCATGCGCCTCCTACACCCTTTCCGCTTGCCAATCCGCTTTTCCTCCTATTCTCGCTCTGCCATCGACGAGGATATTATTCGTCGGCCGAAAGAACTCGGAAGAGCTTCATGGAAAGCTCCGGGGCTTTCTTCTCCTCGGACCGGGCTATTCCCATTCCTTCTCCAAGTTTCCTCTTCCCATTTTCCCAGCTACCATCCGTAATACATTCCGATCGCCCATTTTGAAATCTGGAAAGTTACTCCGTTGTCCATTATCTAAAGTATCCGAGGACGCAGACGAACGCCATTGTAAGAGGTTCGAAAAGTGTTTTATGCCTCTCTTCTTTCCAACGCGAAGAAGATCTCGTTGCAGATCGTTGCAAAAAGTCGAACGATAAGTGAAGAAACTAAAGAGAGAGAGAGAGAGAGAGAGAGAGAAAGCTACGCGTGATAAATCTGTTTGTTTTTAAATCTAAGAGAACACCTAGAGCCCAACCCTTTTCGTATCAAGTTTCTTCTCCAATCTATTTTCATCAATCTCTCTCGTCATTCGGAGGCGATCGTCTTAAGCTAGAATCCTCTTGCGCTAGAATGACTTGCCACGCACGTCAAGAATCTTTTGTCCCAAATTGCAAAATTCTTTCTGTTTGAAGAATATTGAAATGTAACCCAGGTAAAACAGATAATAAATTTATTACTTTTTTATTCCTATCCAATCATTTCTATCCAGTGATATACCAACGAATTAAAAAGGAAACGAAAACGACGAATTATTGTATACGGCTCGGTCACTCGTTACGGTCCGCAATCAGTTGCCAGCGCAAGCGGTTAAACACTCGTACGTCAAGACCTTTCCCGCCTTCTTCGAATAATCGAAATATTCGAAAGCGCGAGACGTATGATTTTTATGTAAGCGAATCTAAACATGATGCACCGTGCAATTGCTAGTTCTCTTGAACCTCTTGCGCTGAAATGACAGCGCTTCGAGAATTTTTTGTGTCCGAAATTGCAACATTCTCTTTGTTTCGAAGTATATTTAAATGTACCCAGGCAAAGCAAATGATTATTACTTCTTAATAATTTCTGTCCAGTGAGTTCGAAAGGAAAAGAGAGCGGCCAATTCGGTACTCGTTATGGTCCGCAAATCAGTTGCCAGCGCAAGCGGCTAAACACTCGTACGTCAAGACCTTTCCCGCCTTCTTCGAATAATCGAAATATTCGAAAGCGCGAGACGTATGATTTTTATGTAAGCGAATCTAAACATGATGCACCGTGCAATTGCTAGTTCTCTTGAACCTCTTGCGCTGAAATGACAGCGCTTCGAGAATTTTTTGTGTCCGAAATTGCAACATTCTCTTTGTTTCGAAGTATATTTAAATGTACCCAGGCAAAGCAAATGATTATTACTTCTTAATAATTTCTGTCCAGTGAGTTCGAAAGGAAAAGAGAGCGGCCAATTCGGTACTCGTTATGGTCCGCAAATCAGTTGCCAGCGCAAGCGGTTAAACACTCGTACGTCAAGACCTTTCGCCCCTTCTTCGAATAATCGAAATATTCGAAAGCGCGAGACGTATGATTTTGATGTACGCGAATCTAAACATGATGCACCGTGCAATTGCTAGTTCTCTTGAACCTCTTGCGCTGAAATGACAACGCGTCGAGAATTTTTTGTATCCGAAATTGCAACATTCTCTTTGTTTCGAAATATAATTAAATGTAACCCAGGCAAAACGAATGATTATTACTTCTTAATAATTTCTGTCCAGTGAATTCGAAAGGAAAAGAGAACGACGAATAAGGTCACTCGTTATGGTCCGCGAACCAGTTGCCAGCGCAAGTGGTTAAAACGTACATACGTACATTTTCTTCCAATCCAGTCTTCACTTACTATTCCAACGATCGACGTTACTCGCTATAAAAAAAGTCGTTACCTACTTTCGAGTTCCGATCGAATTTGAAGATTCTTAGAACTTTCGCCGAAAAGCTCGCTCGACAAAGGAGCTCCCTCCGGCTATTCTATTAACTTTATGCTTCCTGGGAAACGGGGATGCACCGAGGCAACGTCTCGAGAGACGTCTCCAACGAAACAGAGCCGACTTCGGGGTGAAAGAAAGAGGCTCCAGCGCTCGAGGCTAGGTTTCCTTGTGAAAAAATATAACAGCCGACGTTTCTACAGATCGGGGCGAATCGGGGCAACAGGTTCAAACGGATTAGCCTCGTATTAGCGCACGGCGGAAGAAATTATACGGAGCGCGATATTATATTCCGGTCGGGCGATCCGCGCTTGGAAAACGGTGACTTCGGCGCGGCTGGGAGCAAGCTCACGGCTTAAATTGTAATTAGAAACGAAGGCAGGAATTCGTGGCGCTTCAGCTACTTTCAGAGCCCGAGCTTCCGTTTCGAAACGTCTCGAACGGACGAGTTTCAGGCTGGTGGCGCGCGAAGAGTGGGTGATCCAAAGAAATCGGAAACCACCAGTGCCTCGTATCTCTCCAGACGTGAAAAGACACTAATCCTTCAGATAAATTTGATTTTCTTTTCTCTCACTTTTCGCTTGGCCTGGATCAGGGTTAGGGTCGACACAGATTCGCAGTGACGTACGTACTCCTGATCAGATTCAGGAAATTTCAAATTAACGGCAATTTATCGAGTAGCGAGATTCAATTCGTAACAAACAATTAATAAATCCCCAGCTCGGGTTATTTAATTTTTCCGTCAAGTTAATCTCGCAGCGACCGCGGGAGATTAAGCTTGCACGCTGCATTTCCATTCCTCGTGTGGGCACGGCACTCTCGAGTATTCCGCTAATCCGCCGCAAATTATGCTCATTATACAATTACACACGCACAAAAAGAAAAAAGGAAAAAATCGTAAAAATTTTAATTGAGCTTGAAGTACGTGCGGACGGTAATTACACGCGGGTGCACAATCCACTTAATAATTTAAAGTAATAATTTGAAATCGTCTCTATAACTCGTAACGGTATTCCAAACACGAAATTCTAGTTTAACAACTCTCTTTTCAATTCTGGCTGTTTCTTTAATTTTATCACCATAACTAGTTATCAGTTATATTAGTTACTTAAAAAAAAAAATAAAAAGTCAAATTAATAGAATTATAAGAGACAAAAGAATAGCGGAAATTAAGAGAAGTTACCAAACTAGAAACTTACCTGGAAGAGCCGAGTCGTCCGGTGAACTACAAAACTGCAAAGCAAAGGACAACGTTTGATTCGTTGATTCGAAATTCACTCAACTTTCGTTCTTTTTATGATTAATTTACGCGGCGAGAAGGCGGGGAGCAAGCTAATAAGACGACAAAGAGCCGACTCTTGGCGTCCAGTTCCTCCTCAACTGCGGAAAGATCGTCGAGGGCGAATGAAAGTTTAACAGGGCCGCGACGTACTGAGAGTTACTCCTCCGAGGCGGAAGGAGAATTTGAAAATTTCGAATCAGCGATCCCGGGAACGCCGAGGACGCGTAAATATTCAAGATCCCGCCGGAGATTCGGTCGAAGTTGGCCAAAGAGCTTGATCGCTCGAATTGGGCGTCGACTCGTTTAACGTTGACCTCTTTCCCGTGGTTCTCGCGGAACATGCGTCGAAGCAATATTCACTTTTATCAACGCGCCTCCTGTTTCAAGATGGTTTTTCTGACCTCGAAAGTTTCAGTTGTCACTAGTTTCACGCATCGCGGCCGTGATTCCTCCTTACGATCTATATACATTCCCTCGCAGCGCTTCTTTTACGCGAGTCTTTTACCATAATTTGATCACCAACACCCATGGAACATTAATGTATGGTATGCAAATAGTTCCAATTTGCAGCTTTCATCTTCGAGACAAATTGTTCCTTAACCATTAAGGAGATATTTAGGACCAATACTTTTTTAATAAGTTAAATATTTTAATTTTATTTCATTTCTAATGGAATTTTATATTCTTCCGATTTATGATGAAAAGAAAGTGTAGCCCAATTAAAAATGATAAAGGTGACCTTTGAAAGTTCGAAACCTTTCAACACACGAAAAATTAATTAAAAAAAAAAAAATTTACTTCCGTTTCCTGAAATGTCATTATTATTATTATTCGTTTGTTAACCTACGTGAAATGAAATAAATATGTGTTCCTGTAACTCGCACCAGCTTCTACTTCCTTTCAATATTTGGTTTCCTTTCGATTTCCATTTACGCGTAAAACAAGGGAATGGAGTGACTTTGGCGTGGTTGCCAAATTTTCCCTCTGTTTCTCCGTCGATCGTCGTTGTTTTCGCGGCGGATTATCGGCGCGATCAGGCGACGCGCATCCGTGATGTCGACACACTTTCGGGCGAAAACTGCCAGATGTTTACTCCCGCAGCTGTCGCGCAGCTTCAGAGATGAACGGGCCACGTCAGACTCGCAATATCGGTATATAGGGCAGCGCGAGGGAATCGCGAAGACCTCGCCCTGATTGTGAAAGGCCAAAAGGGCACGGTTGATGCTCGAGCTCCGACTGATCCCAAGCGAGAGCCAACCGCCAGGGATCCGTTTCAGAAACGATTCGTTTACGTTAATTTCGTTGTTTCGCTTCGTCAACGACGCAACGAACTCGAATTTCAGAACGAGGTTGACGAGTCGATGTCGAGCTGAATGATCGGAGAGATCTTTCGATTGTTTCCTTGAGCGTGCAAGAAATCATCGCGCCGCGGATATGGAATTTAACTAGCCCAAGTTTCTCTCGAACAAGTTATTCCCCCTCTCCACCCTTTCGCGTTTCGTAGCGAGCTTCTGCGTTTATCGTGCAGAGTTGAGTTACCCTCGAGGGACGAGATGAGATAACCGAAACCGGTTCTTGGCTCGATAAGGGAGGTTAACGCATTTACAACCCCTGGTACAGAGACAAACATAACGTCTATACAACGCAGAGTTGGGGATGTTTTATTTGAACGACGAATAACGAATAAAACTGTCAAATTTGTTCGTAGATAACGAATGACGATTTTATTAGAGGAAAAATTATTCGCTATTTGTGAATAATGATTTCATTCGAGGAAAAACTATTCGTCATTTACGAATAACGACTTCATTCGAGGAAAAACTATTCGTCATTTACGAATAACGATTTCATTCGAGGAAAAACTATTCGTTATTTACGAATAACGATTTTATTCGAGGAAAAACTATTCGTTATTTACGAATAACGATTTTATTCGAGGAAAAATTATTTGTTACTTACGAATAACGATTTCATTTGAGGAAAAACTATTCGTTATTTACGAATAACGATTTTATTCGAGGAAAAACTATTCGTTATTTACGAATAACGATTTCATTTGAGGAAAAATTATTTGTTACTTACGAATAACGATTTCATTTGAGGAAAAACTATTCGTTATTTACGAATAACGATTTTATTCGAGGAAAAACTATTCGTTATTTACGAATAACGATTTCATTTGAGGAAAAATTATTTGTTACTTACGAATAGCGATTTCATTTGATGAAAAATTATTCGTTACGAATAATGATTTCATTCGAGGAAAAACTATTCGTTATTTACGAATAACGATTTTATTCGAACAAAGATTATTCGAACACAACTTTATTCGTTACACAGAGTTCAATGATGAGTAAATGTAGTCGTATACCGAATTGATTATTTCGAGGTTTCACAAGAAACGGCTTTACGGCCTCTTCTCTGCAGCTACAGTTGGGCATTATTCGAAATGTTATTCGAATAAAATTTTATTCGAGGAATTTATTCGAAATATTGTACAAATAAAATTTTATTCGAAGAATTTATTCGAAATGTCGCTCGAATAAAATTTTATACGAATAATGCTCAACTCTGATAGAACGTATCGTTTATCTTGAAATTCGACCGAGTGCCTCTAACTAAAAAGTAAATATGAAATGTGAGAACCTTCGTTTGAAGGAGAAAAAGTGACAAATGTGTCGATCTCGATTAACCTATCGGCGATCATTCTTTTACGACTTCGGCGCAATAAGTTTAAATTCTTTTAATCTAGGAATCACAAGGATCCAGGGACGTATCGAGGATCACATCTGACGTCGCCTTGACCCGTCGAACCTCATGAACCAGCACCGAATGCAGGTCTCCATGGACTATATGACGTGGCGTCTGCCGCGATCTTTGCCATCGAATGGAAGCCCCTTGGCATATTGAACGATCGAGGCACACACACACACACACACATATACACACTCGGGATCGATGCAACCGACAGAAGATTTACGAGGCTCGCGACCGGATGGGTTATGAGCTGAGATATAGTCCTTCCGAGTCGAGTGTTTGCCTCGTAAATGCACGAAAATAATGTGGTCGTTATATAATTGACGTTGGGACATTGACGATCGTTCTCGAAAGTTTACGAGGTTTGCACGTGTCGCTGCGGAACGTATCGGTAGCAATCGTATCGGGATCGGCCGTCAAACGGGACGCACGTTCATCGATCATAGATTAAATGGTTCCTAGTGATTCGAGAGAGTGATGGACGGCGATAATCAAGGTCAATGGCAACTGAGATACGCACACTTCCGTCTTTCACTCGCGCGCAATGAGGAATTACCCTTCCGTTACGTGTGTGTGTGTGTGTGTGGGGGGGGGGGGATCGCCGCTCGTAGATCCCCGCAATACGTCACGCAGCGGCGTCGTGAGAGGAAGATGGGTTTCGATCAGCGCAAAAACGCGCCCAATATGGATCTTCGATCTGTCGTTGCATCGTCGGACGTTAATCCGACCGGCAGTAATTGGAGCAGGCTCGTTAGCAGCGATGGTACGTGGAAAAGATAAACGACCAAGCATCGCCGTTGAACGTCGATGGATCGTCGTGATTAGAAGTGATTAAGAAGCAGATGTGTAAGAACGGATATGCCAACGAGATTTGTTTATCGTTATTTTTACGTACATCGTATGTATAGGTATGGTTTTACCTAAAGAAATTATATTGTATTATTGTGTTCACGACAATCTTTCGTGACAAACTAGTGTTATTGGAAACTTGTCCCGTAGCGATGGAATATTTCACAGGCTTCTGATCTGGATTCTCGTTGATAAATAGTTGAAGAATTTTCACGTTCAATCGCCTCAAATATTCCTAACTAACTCTGTATATTAATTCGAGTGATAATGCTCGCCAACGAATCGAATCAATTAGTCGAATTAACCAATACTCTCGACTTGCCCTACAGCAATAGAATATTTCAGGCTTTTGCTCTGGATCCTTGTTTATGAATAATTACAGAAGTTTCTACGTTCGCCTCAAAAATCCCTGACTAACTTTGTATACTAATTCAAGTAGTAATACTCATCAACAAATATTTAATCAAATCAGCTTAACCAACCCTTCCAACTTATTCTACAGCAATGGAATATTTCAAGCTTCTGATCTGAATTCTCGGTCATGAATAATCAGAGAATTCTTACGTTCAATCGTTAATCCATTAAATCTGTATACTAATTCAAATAGGACATACGATCAAAAATTCCTCTACACTAATCTATGAGTGAAAGACAAAGACAGTAAATATAAGAATACTATCCTTCTTCTTCCATGTTTTCCATACGACAATTTTACAAAATTAAAATTAAAATATCTCCTAAACTAATGATTTTTTAACATAAACAGGTTAATACTTTTTCATAAAGAATATCGTGTTGCATCAACTGATGCAATAAAAAGTATATAATTCCATTTAAAAAAACGTTAATGTGATCTTCATATGTCTTCTACACGTCCATCTACAAGAAAATTAGTATCATCAAAATATGCCCCTCTCGAAACCATTCAATTTTATTTGAAACATTTTTCTCTACGCGTAATAATAATGACGTAAGTTTAGATGACAGTATGTGGCTAATTCAAGTAGTAATACTAGTCAACAAACATTTAATCGATTTAATTAACCAATGCTCTCAACTTAGCCCCACATCGATAGAATGATTTCAGGCTTTTGATCAGAACCCTCGTTTACGATATTTGAAGAACTTTTACGATAAACCGTCTCAAAAATCCCCGACTAACTTCGTATATACTAAGTCGAGCGGTAATACTCGCGGACAAATATTTAATCGTGTCAATAAACCAACCATCTCCTGCGCGATACCAGAAAATCGTAGCAGCCCGAAGCTTCTTACGATCTAATTGGAAATATTTGCGTGGGAAATCCACGTACGATGGATCAATAGCGATCGCGCGGCGTGCCTGATCAATCCCACGATCGTCGTCGTCTCAGAATTACGCCGACAAACCGTGGAGGCGAAACTGAACGCAACACGAGCGGATACATACAGGTAGTTTCGAAGCGTTATCCTCTTCATAAAGCATCGATGTGCAAATATTGGAGGAACCTTGCAGCCAGTTAGTTACGAGCCTCCTCCTCGACAGCTCTATCGGCCCGTCACGTTGCCGACTGATTTATTTACGAAACGAGCCTCGTTCGCCGTTGTGAAAGCGTCGCTCGATGCTCCAGAATCGAACGTACCTGCCGGTTCCATGTAAATTTACCTACCACTTAGAGGAGACGCGTTCGAGCAACGATGGGGGATGCACGATGTACGATGCATCAACATCTTTTTCCGCGAGCCCATCGCATGGAAATTTAATATTTCCGCGCGGCGGTGAGCGACGTTCGCACGTCAGGTAATGAGAACGTATGTCGAAAATACAAACGACGCTTCCACGCACGGGGAGTTCCTGGGAAGCAAGCTTCTATTATATCCCGGATGGAAGTTTACGGGCTTGAGTAGAATAGGACTGGTCCTAGCCAGACCGCACGCCCGAATAATCTTCCATAGGCTCTCTCGCTTCTCTCGAGTTGAAATTTGTATTTCTACTGCCACATGCATGATACACCGGTGAAAGAATTTAAAGAATATTCGTGGATTCTCTGGATTTTTAAACATTACGTTCCCTTCTCTTTTTTTAACGGAAATTTCAATTTACACGGTTCGAATCTCTGACGAAATAACCCCCCCCATTGTGGATAATAACTGGTTCAATATTTACACGAGAAACTCGTTGTTTATCTGAAGAAGTTGATTCAAGAATCTACACTCTGATTGCTTTGATTTCTTCCGCTTCGAGCTAAACAAGTTTCCCGACTTTATATTTTCGACGCGGTTCGCGCGCCTACACACGCCAGTACCAATCGAATCCAAATGATTTCGTTCGATTCACTCGTTACGTGTACACAGCTACGTGTATTTGCACGCGAACAGCCTGAAGCGTCTTGGGATAACGAGATAATCGATAGAAGCGAAGTACCTGTTAAATGGACATTACAGCGGAGAAGCTGTGCTGAGGATGATCAAGAGAGAGAGAGAGAGAGAGAGAGAATAATAGCGAGGGCAAGCTGTTGTCGCGAGCCTGCTGGAAAACTTGAAATTGGAAACCGTAACGTCACGGTGTGCTCTCGCTGATCGATCCGTTTCAAGCACGAAACAAAATTATCCGCCTCCTTCGCCTTTCCTTTCCCCTTGGAAAATTTAATTAGTCAAAGACGCCCTCGCAATTTGGATCGTTCGTCCGCTGCGCGAGGGGGCCGATGATGAATAGCGTTCCCCCGAGTTAATTAAAAATACCGTCACGCATCGAATATCGATGATTCCGTGGACGTGGCCGTCCTCGTCCCGTCTCCGTCTGCTTTCGTTTCGTTTCGTTTCAACGGCAGTGGTAACCTGGCTGCACGCTGCACACGGACCGGAACGTTCCGGATAATAACGCTGAAATGACCGACGTCGTCCAACGCGGCGCATACCAACGCGACTCGTCGCGGGCTACCTTCCAATCGGTGAGATTAGGTTGTAAGTACAAACGACGCAGAGGTATAGTCGACTCGAGACGAAGAATTATTTTCAAGACGACCCTAGGAGCGGGAATTTTTTTTCTTTTTTTTCTATGTCAAAGAAAGGGGGTTTAAGGGGGTATATATTCTAGTGTGAAGGGCGTGTTTTTTTTTTTAATTTTGTTAGGGAATTTTTTGCAAAGAAACTGTTATACATTGTGCAGTCAAATTGACAAGGTTTATTTGTACGTATTTTGACGACGTTTTAAAATTTTTTGGGACAAAGAAAGTTAAAATTAGTGGCACTGCATACTCTCAAACATCTGTCGCTTTTAAAAAAGGTCGTCTCAGGGTGTCCATGATTCCGGACATTCTGCTTGTCCGAAGTGAAAAAAACGTGAATGTTCCTTAATTAGTATGAGTTTGGCTACAGCAGGTATCAAAACAAAAGAGAAAAGTGGCGATACATTGAAGTTCTATTATCGATTTTTGCATATTTTTGTTGAACTTCGGACTAAAAAAATTGTTTGGTTGACTCTGGTAGAGGCTATAGTCACACATGTACCAAATGCGTGCTTAAAATTTTGAGTCAATTGGTCAAGTAGATTTTGAGACACCGTTCTGAAAAACATAGTTTCCAAAAAAATGCCTTTAAAGTTTAGTATTGTGGTAACAATGACGCTGGTCGTCGTGCCCTTCAAACAATCATAATTTCGTTAATTTTAGGAGTTTACATGTAAGGTTAGAAAGATTTATTTTTGAAACTATGTCCTTTAAAACTATGCAAAAAAAATTGATTTTCTCAAAAGTTCACACTAGAATACCCTCTTAAACAGAAAGTGAGAAATTAAAATTCCAAGCACTTTTCGTATAAATAACCTATGGTAGCACACCGTGTGTGTAACTGGCTGTTCAGAATATTTTTATTACGAGGAACCGATGACACACACACGTGTGTGACGCATAATAAAAAGAAAAGATATAATTAAAGTGGAGGAACATAATTAAAGTTAGAACATTTATTAATGATAATAAAGAAAAAATGAGATCGGGTTATTTTAGGTTCAGTGATAAAAATTAGAAGACAGTCCATAAATAAATTTTAAGAAAACGTTACAGGAGTAACAAATTAATTAGAAAATTTTCTTCCAACGACACTTATTTTTTTTTTTTTTTTTGTTTGCGGTACTCCTTGAAACATTCTCCCAAATATAAACTTTTAATATAATTAAAGCAAGCAAATTTTAATCTTTACGTACATTTAAGCTTTACTTTATCTCAAAACGATTTTATCTTCACGGCTACTTTTTCATTAACAATTCAGGTTCAAGATCATTATACACACGGTGTGTAATCTGTTTCGAATGGGTTAACCTTTTCGGTACAACGCTTGTCCGCGTTATTCACAGCTGAAAGCAAGTGTAGCGCGATATACATGCTCGAATTACACTTCAGATAACACAGTTTGAAATTTAAAAAATAGTGGTAACTTTGCTGCTTCTGCTTATAATGTAAATCAGCCTGTACTTTCCTTCAGCGTGTTCTTAATATAGTGTTTCTAAATGTTTATAATTTTATTAATTAAAATTTTATTAATAAACTAAAAAGAAACGAAAATTTAGGAAACTCAATCGAAGATTATTGTTTTATTTATAACTGGGAATAGACGCTTAACTGGGGATTACCTTGTTTTCGAAGGAATTCAGTCGTGTCGCAACGAAATCGGGAAATCGGTAACAATCGATTGGAAGTCGATCGCTTCGACCTCCTTCGACTATAATAATTGCGTAGCAAAATCGAGCGAAACGACGGCGTTTGACGTTTGGAAGTTGAAACAAGTTGATGTGCCCGTGGATATCGATTTCACCGAGCGAGGACCAAGGCTAGTTTAGATTACGGCCAGTCTCTTGTCAATTTTTATAATGAAACGGCGTCACTCTGTCGGTGGAATCGTATTAGGCTATCCCAGCACGACCATCAATTTTCCTCTTCTATGATCTCGTCCGACGGTGAAGATTAATGTCGACTTTCGCGGTTTTTTCTTTTCGATCCTCTCGGGCCAACCGAGCGCTCCCCTACTATTACTGTTTTGCCTGAGACGATTAGATTCCCGACGCGAATCTCGAAGCTCGATGTAAGTGGATCGATCCGGTCGATCGAAAACGCACTTTCCAGCGTTAATGAACAAACTCGTGGTTTTCGGTGCATGAAAAGTCAAAGATCAGTTCCAAGTGCTATTGTTTCTAAAATCGCAAGGTAAATGATGAAGCAAAAAATACGACACTGTGGTTGTACAATTTGGAGGTTGTACAGGTTGTGGAAAGAAAAAATTGACTTTGATCCAGAATTTCAAGGTCAAGTTTATTTCCATTGTATTCTACTCATCGCGAAGGTAAAAGGAAAATAGCACTCTTGCTTTACTTTTCGGTAATAAAAAAAGCAAAATATACCGAGAATGATCCTTTTTATTTTCCATTTTTGATACACTCTTCTCCTAAAAAACAAGTGAATCAAAAAAATTTTGTTTTTTTAAATAAATGAACCTCTTTTGTTTTAAATGGTTAGCGACGCCGCCATCTAGATGAATTACTATTTGATTGATGTTGATTTATTTTATAGACCTTTGTAGAGTGTGCACGGGGTGTAGAGTATAATAAAGAGCGATTATATATATATATATATATATATCTCGTGAATATATAAGTCCCTGCATACTTTTATCTTATCCTTTCAACATAAACCTCGAAATGTTAGGAAAAATATACAATGACAACATGAAATTGTCGGCAAACAAACGAAATTACTTTCCGCGCAACAATTTGGGCCTGACGAGCGAACGAACACTTGGCCGGCGAGTAAAACACGCAGATGCAAATCTCTGATAATCGCAGAGAACTCTCGGTTCTCGGTCGGTGGTCCGCGAGCAAATGTCGGGAAATACGCCAGTTTTCGAACGCGTTCCCGCGTGAAATTCCGACGATATCACGGCCGGGATCGAGCGATGGCGACCAAATAAAAGCCGGCCAAATAATCACGAGAAGTCTCTCCGCGGTAGCGGAACCAATGAATATCAACTCTCGTCAATTTGGAATCCAAATTCGTCGCGTCGCGTCGCTTCGTTCATCCGAGTGGAAATATTTAGGGGGTTGTCTGTTCGCGGACGCCCGGATGCTGGGTTGCAGCACACGCGTATTTGTTTCGTGAAACCGACCGCGACGAAGCTTTTATTTCCAGCCGACAGGAATCGAACGACGAAAATTTCAAGTTGCAGCACACGGCACATAGTGGAAATCCCTTTGCTTCTGGCTGCAGCAATCTCGTCCGGACGATTGCGACTTGCTTTTCCCCTGAAATATCGTACGATCGTGGGGACTCGAAATCGCGACTCAGACGAATCCGATAATTGTCACGCTACCAGCGGCTACGTGAAAACGTGGCCCTGGTCGATACGAAAGAGATTGGCAAACATATCGAGCGCTAACTCGCTGCTAATTGATAAGAGAGCCGTGATGCTAATTGTGAGGGGGAGGAGCGTTGCAGCTTGTGCGCGAGCGAACTTCTTCCTTCCGTTTACGCTTCGTTGGGTACAACGTCCTCTCCATTGGGACTGCGAGGGAATAAGCTCGGGAAGAACGTTTTAATATATTCCATTAATGGAATGGAACAGGAAAGAGAGGAGAGAAGCGTGTAGAAAAGTGCGGGAAAGTGTGTCGAGGTGAGAACTGCTTTGTTTCGTTCCCGCACGCCCGTAAAAACCACATTTTGCAATAGCAAAATACGTTATGTACACTGGAAGCGTGAGAGCACCATTGCGGATAATTGCAACGTACAAAAGAACCGAACATTGAGACGGTAACACTAAATTATCGTGGGAAAATGGTTCAACAAAATGTTTTAAACCCAATTTATAATAAACAGTTTGCAAATTGGGTTTAAAAAAGCGGTTTTCAATAAATAGTTTATTAATATTTAGGTGATTAGAAAAAAAATTGAACAAGTCCGAATATAGCGGCGACAAAGAAATATTAAGTTTCTTCGATACCTGCACACTGCATCACAGCTCGCTACTCGCTATAATTCTCTTAAGGTCTCGCGAGCACGCTCTCATGACTCGATGCTCTTTGCTCTGAAATTTTAAGGCCACTCACACACGTTGAAACATGCATGCATCGACTTTTAGGTTTCGTGAAACCTTCATCAGAGTCAGTTTAACGTTGAAACACGTGTTTCAAAATGTCGAATCATTTTCCGACTCGAGTCTCAATAATTATAAAAAATAAAGAATTGAATGCTAAAAAAAAAAAAAAATTGGCAAAAGGATGGTGAATCCGGAGAAAAAGATATTCCAATTACGCGTTATCAAAAGAGCCAAAGGCAAATGAACCTTGTGATTAGAGAAATTGTCTGCAAGTATGGATGACTTTGTTGAATAAAATTCAACGCCCAAGGATTGAAAAAGGAAATAGAGTCGTGAGAGATGCAGTTAGTGTAGAGACTAGATTATCTGCTAAAGTTTTTAGCAACTGGAAAAAATTACGAAGACTTAAAATTCAGTCACCTCAATTATTGGTACCTGAAAAATGGTACGCTGCTATTTACGAAGAGTTAAAGAGGAATGTTTAAAGGTAAAATTAAATTAAATTGACAATATTTTTATACAAACATGTAAAAACATATAAATATATAAACAAACAGTGAAAAGAAATTATAAAAGAATTAGATCTCTGTATTATGAGTTTAATAAATATTGGATTAAATGGATTACGAAAAATGAGATTTCCTCACCCACTCCGTACTGTAATAACGATCACGGTGCTTTCATCATCTTAGTTTACAGTTTGACAACCTCAATGCCGGTCTTCATTGCCGATCAAAATACCGTCGTTATCGACTCACTATACCGGCACGATCGCCTCGAACATTTCTCTGATACATACGTCGTCGTTGGACGAGAAAATCGCGCGATTTCTGTGATCGATATCCAGTGCGAAACATCGTTCGTACGCAACGAAATTGTTTCGCGAAATATGGAAAGTCCGATGCGGGGAGTAATTGCAATTATTATGTGAGCGTTTTCTACTCTAATCTACGTAATTTACGTGGGCTGTCTTGCGAAAGAAACAAATGTAACGCGTCGCAAGATCCTGCGCGTGAAACGAGACAGAGAATGAATTGCGTCGCGTGGCACTACCTTTTTTTTTAAATATTTAGTTTGTTTCTTTTTCTTTTTATCTCGACGCAAGAGGGAAATAAATTACAATTCCACAGACGTGCAAGCTTTTAGCGTGTAAAGTAATGGCATTCTCTCTTTCTCTCTTCTTCTTACGAAGAGAAGATGTGCAAGCTGTGTATAGAATGATATTAGAATGACGCTAGCATGATGGGAGTGAACGTTCCATTTTGTCGATTAATGCTGTATCCACACATTTGCCATTCTTTCGTAAGCTCTGATTGCTCTAATTGAAATATTTTATCGCCCATCAGCAGAATCTTACAACGCGTTTTCTCATGTATCGTTGGAATAGTTACTAAGCTCACTCAGCACAATATAAAACGCGTGGCTAACGTGCCACTCATTTATTTGTTCGTTGCTGAGAGCAAAAGTCGATACAGCTTTTGATAATGTCAAGGAGCTCGTCGGCGATAACACTGCTTTAAGTGCCGCGGCAACCTTTGCAATACTCTCTGATATCCAATGGGAAATCTCGCACGTTCGCCCATAACTCCTTCACGCGCTCCCATCGTGGAACATTTTTCAATATTGTCTCTCGTGGATACTCGCTCGATTCCTTCGCGAAGAGGAAAAAGAAAAACTCCCTGCTGCTTCTTCATCTGTCCCAATCGTGCAATAATGTCGTAGTCGACACTTCAACGATATGAGGTTTCGCGGAGAAATTATGAGAACGTTGTTAAGAAACGAGAGCTGCGGGATTTATAAATTTGTAACGTGAATGAATTGCCGATGCCATCGATTACTCCTAATAATCATGTGTTAAACATATGTAAAAGCAGAGTGAGAGAAATAAAGCGTCGAAGAATGCTTAGGAAGAAAAGAATCATCGAAATGAAAATATTTATAAACGAGCTTCATGAATTTCACCAATCTGTATACAATATATTGGAAAATATATTTATAATATAATATAATATAATATAGTATAGTATAGTATAATATAATATAATATAGTATAGTATAATATAATATAATATCATATAAGTTATAATTATAATTATATATAAATTATAATTACATACAAATTAGAAAATATATATAAAATATTAGAAAATGAAGAGATTAAAGGATACATAAAATTTTGAATTTGATTAATTACAAAATGTACATCAGATTCCCTATAAACAGAATCGTTAGATATTTAAAATATTAATCAATCGAAGCAACTATTAATCCATCACTTGGTTGTTCGTCTAGTATTCGCAGGACTTCCGAGTCGAGGTTAACAATAGTTGGCTATAACATGCCGTAAGCATCGTATCTACCATAAACCACTCCACAACCGCGGAACTCGCTTTGGATCATCCGATAGATGTGACACTCGCCAACCTTGAGCTCTCCAGCGTTGTCAAAATCAATTCTAGAAAATATCAATCCTGCCAGAAATCGCTCTCGTTCGTTTCAGTCTTTGAGTTTAGAATGTCAAACCTGTTGCCAGCCAAAGAAATATCTTTGCCGAGCAAGATCTTCGTTTCCTCCTTTCGTTCGACATCGTCGTAGAAATCGGAATTTCTCTTAGCTTATTATCTGATACATATGTATATATATATATAGCTGATACGTTCACTCACATCACACAGTTTGGTCTAAAAATGTCGAGTGTGGGTTGCTTCTGCGGCTGCTGCGGTTCGCTTCGCTATCCCGAAGCATTGAGACGCGCGCGCGCAAGACACTGCAATTCGATGTCGTTCACGAACTTCGGCACGACGAGCCCTGCGTCCAGAGATCGTACGATCGCGCGACAAGCGTACGAGTTGGAAATTGAATAAACGCGAAGTGAAATTCCTTCGACAAACGCAGTCCCGAAGCTTTTCGGTTTTCCCAGGCGAACCTGTCTTTCCTCGGACAGGCGAATTAAACCGCAAAACAGGATTACGCGCAGAAAAGGGAAGATTTCCCTCTTCCGCGATGAATCGTTTTTAGCGTATTTTAAACGTATTTTAAACGTATTTTTAATTTCACTGACTATATTTGTTTTAATCTCGTTGCCTGCAGTTCTTATTTTCCTTTTTCTTCTTTTCTTTCTTTTTTTTTTTTTTTCATCCTCCCGGANTTTTTTTTTTTTTTTTTTTTTTTTTTTTTTTCCTTTTTTTTTTTTTCTTTTTTTTTTTTTTTTTTTTTTCATCCTCCCGGATCTTTTTCTGTTGATGCGCGCGCACGCACGCGAAAACAGAAAATCAACAGTTGCATTTTTAATCAACACCGACAGCCTAGCAATCACGCTGCACGTAATTACGAGGATGCAATATATTTGTCAATAGTGACGGCCGTGACAATCAATATACATATAAAGGTTCCCATGGAGATACGAGTGAAGGCACGTCGATTATACCAACTAATTGGGAGACAAATCCGTTTGGATAATCTGTCTGAAAGTATTAGATTCGTGATCGTGCCGTGAATCAACTGGAAATTAAACAGTTTCTAAATATGGATGTTTGTTGCATAGGAGACCGCAATCGTTTAATCGTTAGTAGATGCTCCAAAACTTGTCTCTTAGTCTAAACTATTATCTGTTAATCTGACATACAATTTAAGAGCTTTCTCTTGAACTGAATGACATACAATTTAAGAGCTTTCTCTTGAATGCAAGATCCATTTCGCACGTATACAGCTCGATTTTTATCTTCATTTGCTATTTTCAAACTTGGAGACGAGAATTCCTCTTAGTATCAAAGTTTGAAATATTAATAATAATATTAATAAATATAATAATAATAATAAATATTAATATTAATATTAATATTAAGAAATATAATTATAATAATAAATATTAATATTAACAATAATATTAATAGCGAAATATTAATAATAGCGATTCACATTCATATTTTTTAACATCGTTAATTGTAAATTTTCTAACGTCGTGTTCTATCGCTAAATTAGACGTTCGCCTTTTTTTACGTTATTTAATTTCAGCACCACTCTTTTTCTTCTAATACACACAGTGCAAATAGAATCTTCACGTAAGCAGCTTATCTAGACACTAGAATAAAAAATATACATAATTAGGCGATTTATCTTGCATTTTGGATAATTGAAAATCGAATCGATCGACGTTTCACTGTAGTTTAATTTTCGAATCTCTACATTCGAAACGATGTTCTTGGAAACTGAAGTTCTCTACTGCATTCAACCGTCTGTCTAGCAATTTCTGCATCTACTGTCGGAACACGCGAAGTAGATCGAAGCCACCTTAACGCGCGCCAAAACTCATTTCAATTTCAGCAAGGACTGCTTCGCAAGAACCCGTTCACAACCAAGTTCTCGTTCAATTTCCAGGATCGCTCATAACTCTGTTTCGCCTTTAATCCCTGTTGTAATGAAAAACATTGATTCCGTCTCGCATACCGAAAATCCGTAGTAACTCGCACCGATTCCATTTCAACTTGGATTAACTTCTACTTTTCGCCCGGTGTTCGGCAATTCAAATCGTACTCGTCGTGCTTTTCGGTTTCAGGATTCCGAGGTTGAAGAAGGAACGAACTGTTCGGGACTGAGCATTGTCGCTGCGAATGCCCGTTTCACACGATTACCTTTGGAATCTGTACTCGACGAAGCGAACAAGTCGAACTGCGGATTTTCCGCCGCGCAAAAAACGATATTAATTAATTCGCACGATGAAAGTATAACGCGAACTGTTGAAATATGTCAAACTTTGCGATTGGATTTCTCGCCACGCCGACGGTGATTAACTTTACGTTTCAGCAAGGCTGTCTAATTTGCTCGCGAAAAGTTTCAGTTCCAATTTTTTTAATATTAATTCATTAAGGACGAACGTAATATTGCTCATTAAGGATCGTGATGTTCAGTTATTACAAACCTGACGTAATAAATTAATTAACAATTAATTAATAATAAGTTAATATAAACCTAACTTGAACCTTCATTACGAAGTTTCGTTTTTTCCTTTTTCTTTCTTCTTTTAATTTTAAAAGACCGTTGCCGCGAAGGAAAATTCCAAAAATTAGCTCGGTATTTTTTTCTGCCTGGATCTAGTAATTCCCTCGCGACATTAGGAGAGATTATAATACGACATTGTGGGTCATATTACGTCTGAACAGACAATTATGGTGACTTGAGCTAGACTTAAACGAAACTTATTTTATTTAATTAATCCATAATTTACGATCGCTTCTGTCGTCATGTTACAGTTATGAAAACGAACGAAAGAGGAAAGTAGGTGACGAGCGTGGAGCGTTACTCAACGGGATTCTGGCAAGAGGAAGCGTGCGAAATTTAAGAGGAAGTCAAACGAACTAAAGGGATCCAAATAAGACGAACGAAGTGAGAAGCGCGGTTGTTTGAATGGAGGAGGAATCCATGTTAGTCGAGTTAAGCTTCCGCTGACTCGGATAAGGCAGGTGTCTGAACAGGATGGGAGCAAATCAGATTATTTCGGAGAAATTCTGTGGCAAAAGGAGAAATGAAATTGAAAGGCCCAAGGAAACGAAAAAATTGAAAAGCTATCGAGGAAAGGTGAATAAAATCTAAATCAAAGAAAGAGAAAAAAAAATGACAAAACTTTGTCGACACAGGCGAGGAGCAAATAAATTTCCTTTGTTCGGTGATTTATTAATAGTATTTACGGTTTCACTATCGCTGTTCATAGATACACGTTCGTTCTAATCGAATTTATATAAAGAATGATCGATGATCTGCTCGAAGCTACTTTTCCGTATATAATGCAGTGACAATTATTATATACTACAAAGTACTGTAGAGTATTTCTTCGACTCGTATTTCTCCGACTCGTATTACTCTGAGAGAAGTTGGAAATAGATGCACGAAGACGGCGAGATAAAATGATAATCGCCTTTCTATAGACCATGGACGTCACTTGAAGCTTTCAAGTCCCTTTAAACTCGTTTCTAGACATTTCTCGGAGCAATCGTTGCAGCTCTTCAAAATTATGAAGGGAAACGAAATGAAGGGAAGTTGTGACTAAGAATACAAAGACTGCCAGTCATTGATACTTGACACGATGAATGAAATAAAATATTTACGTATATCAATAATGATATCAATAAATAACGTTAAACGTTAGTCAAGAATCTAAGTTTTTAACTTATGAAAAAAGAATTTACATGCGCACTACTACAATATTTTTCTTTTCTATATTCAATTACTTCTGTTACACCGATACTTCGTTGTTACTTTAAACAAACAAACACCGAAATAAATGTCGAACTCGAACGAAATTCAAGAGATTGGTGCAACGTAAAACGCGTTGAAACGATTTTTTGATAAATCGCTGTCTCTTCGAAAAGGCTTCGCTGGCAAAGAGAATCTGGAACTCGGTTCAGATTTATCAGAGATCGGCTCGACAAGGCCGAAACTAATCAGCGCAATTGCTGGAAGTGCACAGGCGACACGGCGGTTAGATTGGCGGAAAGTTGCCGGAATCGTGGCAGATCAGAATCAGAGTGGGTCGAAATGGTTCGAGACGTGCCCTGCCGAGTCAACGATCGTCCAGTTTGATCGGAGGAATTCAGATACATACGTCACAGCCAACTGTTCCATTTTCAAAGTAAACGTACGCGGAGAGAACTTTGTTCAGGTGTCACGGTGCGAATCTGGTCGAATTCCCAAAAAAGAAAACTATGCGACAAGACGAAGACGCAAGTCTAAGGTTTATATTCCTTTGTCAAGTGTAATTCGACATTAGTTTTTATTACAGGAACTCTTATATTGAGTCACACTCGACATTTTCAAATTGCAAAAAAAAAAAAAGAAAAAATAATAGAAAAATAATTTGGAGGGCAAAGAGTGGCTGACTTTTTATTTTTCGGATTACATTTATATCACAGCTTTAAGAAGTAGTATTGTTCCTGGTTATTACACATAGGGCGCAATCACTGAAATTGGAAAGCTTGTATCCACTGATTTCTTCGATGTTGGCTACTCCACTAGTAAAAGTTTATATTCCTAACACTTGGTCGCATATTTTTCTCATTTACTGCCTCTAAGTTGCCGCCGGTATGTATCGTGCAGATTTTATTCTCCAACGACGATACTTACGCAATCATTTATAGGATAATTAATAATTCCACTATATTAATAAGGGTTAGCTTGTGAAATTAGAGATTTTTACATTCTTACATCTTTTACATCCATCAATTTGTAGACAATAATCTCAGTTAATTTTGGCTTTCTTCTTATATCAATAACAATTGCCATGTCACAAATCAAATAAGCAGTATCTTGCAACGGAACAGTTTCCAGAAGTATGTATTAGAACAGAGGTAGTTAACTGGCGGCCTGCGGGCCCTTGCCCCCACTTTCTTAATCGCTAGCACTATCCCCTCCACTGTATCGATCTCCCCACTACTCGCATGAGCCTCACTCTCTCAGTCTGTTGATTTCCCTGCCAAGCAAGTGGAGAGACCGATGCAGTAGGGGCAAGGGCCCTCAAGCCGCCAGTTAGGCTCTGTATTAGAATATGAACATTGAATTCAAGGCCTGAAATTATTTTAGCAAAAATAGCGATGTAAAGTCACATTTCGTGACGTCGGCCGATAATTGCTGGCGAATAAAAGTCACGCGTACATGACGACCCGACAACGTGTGTTAAGGATTTATATATATATATAAAGTTATTGTTTTTCATTTATTTATATATATATAATTATTGTTTATATATATTAATTTGAATAAAAAACAATAACTTTATATATATATATAGAACCTTTATAGAGTTATTGTTTCTTATTTAATAAAATTTTTTTGGAAGCAACGTCAAAATGTTCCTTCTTTCGTCGTCCTTTTATTTAAGTCGCGCCGCGATTTAAGTAATATATGTTGATTCTTCTGAAACATTGTGGCTTTCGTACTAAATACGTTTGCTGCGCAAACACTGTTACGTACATCCACTCGCGTGCTCTCAAAAACGTGGATTTGAATGTAATACAAACCGGCGGAGATTTAAGAGGGAAAGATAAATCAGTGGTCAACGTGTGCGCGATACAGTCGAGACATTTTTATTCCAGTCTGGCTTACCCGAGCGGGCAGAATCAATTTTTTAAGAAAAACAGAATAAAACAGGCCGACTACGTACATTCGTTTGATTGTTTCGCTGGATTCCTACGGTGGCTAGCTAACCTGAACTGAATTGTTCCATTGTACGCCTTACTTAGAGTTACTTAATTCGGAGCAATAATCCTCGATTCTGCAGCTGTTCAGCGTTCATTACCGATCGGACGAGCTGAAAATTGAACGTTGCCTATTGCCTTCCGTCTCTTGGAGCATCGCCAGCTATTGTCTGTTATTTAAGTTTCTCGCCAGCGTAAAACGAGGCTTGATTCATTGCCGGATGAAACTGTCGTCGAATTTCCATACGGCTGTATGGAAGCGCGCAGGCTGAAACGCAACGAGGCTCCATTGTCGAGTGTCACGAGCAGAATTCGAGCGGAAGTTTCGCCGAGCGGGTCTTGCAGCCGATTGCAAGCTCGGGACTCAAAGTTCCGACGCGTCACGTGCGTTCGAACGTTCCTGTCGAGAATCTTCTGGCTCTTTCTCTCTCTCTCTCTCTCTCTCTCTTTTAATTTCTCCCTTTCTTTGAGCATCGTCGCGTGCACGAGCGCCCGCGTGACTGTTGTTTGCGATTGAAGCGCGGAGGCGTTTGCACGCAAGACCGACGATTCCCGACTGAAAGAAGGCGACCTGGCCACCGGAAATGGAGCTCTCCCCAGCTTCGGAATGTAGCTGATTACGGTTTCGAGCTCTCCTCCTCCTAACCCAACGAGTTAATTTCCCCGGGCGAGAACGGCGCGCGAAAAAACCCTGCAATTGCTTGCTCCGGTTGGGTGTATCCCGTGCACGTTCCAGACGAGAATTTCTTCAGCCTGTTCGTCACCGATGCTTGATGACAGTTTTCGCGCGGTTTCACCACGAATTCGATACTTTCGCGTAAACGCAGTTACGAATCTGAGTTCAAGTTTAACCTCTTGCTACGCACGTCGAGAACTTTTTATCCCAAAAACTGCAATATTTTCTCAGTTTTAAGTATACTTAAGTATAAGCAAAGCAAATAGTAAACTTGTTACTTCTGATGTTACTCAATCATTCTATGTCTTCTACTTGTTTACTCAATCATTTCTATCTAGTGATATCATACCGACGAGTTGAAAAAGAAAGCGACGAACTGTCATATACGGTTCGGTCACTCGTTATGGTCCGCAATCAGTTGCCAGCGCAAGTGGTTAATTCGAGATGTACTGTGGGGTGAAGTGGGAAATTGCTCGGTGCTTCTTCCTGTGCGGCCTAAAAGCAAGACAATCGTCGCCTGCTGCGTGTCTGATGTGAAGAAAAGCCGGATTTGTCTAGTTTTAAGACTTAAAATACGAGGATACGATTTTGTGCGTATGTACGAAGAATGAAGATTTCAAGAATGCATATTGTGCATATTGTGAAAGAGTTGGATAGAGAGTAGCAAGACGACCGAGAGAATCGCGAATTATATAGAGCGTAGAGTACAGATCTAGAAAGTATTATAGCGAGTATCGATGATGCGATAGCGTGAAAGTCTAGTGAGAGATTAATATCTTTTGTCATCGCCGTATCGAGACTTTTCAGTATCTGTTAATTCCTAAATTAATAAACTTTATTTGTGTACATTCAGTTTAAGCCACGTTAGTTAAAAAAACTTGTATTTTCACCTACCACGCGTGTGTGTGTGCCTACATTTGGACGCATAGTTTCGTTTGACGAGGAATAATTGCCGGCAATAATGCGGGCCCCCGTATTCGATATTTCTTTGTGACAGCAGTTATTGCGACGAGCTGCCGTTGCAATTTTCATTAACCAGACATTTGATGCGCACGTGGAGGTGGAAACACCGACTTTCCACCGTAATTTAGATCGTTTGTATCCATTTGGAAATTCGTCGTCGTGCACGCTTTTTTCAACGCGTCAACTATCGGCTCGTAAGCTTGTTTCTTATCGCGGCGAGAGCGCCGAAGAGTTAGATCCCCGATTCATTATTCCGCTAGAAACGAGGCGAAAAGCACAAGAAAAAATCGAAAACCGATTAATCGGATAATAGAAGTTCGCAAAGTTAAATGAACGAGAGAAGTATAATTTTAAATTAAATTTTGAAACCGGTTATTTGGTCGGGTATCGTGCGGTTAGTGTTAAATTCAACTAGTACGTGACACGCAGTGAAACGGGAATGCAGGAAGCCAAGTGTCCTGGGAACGTTCCAACGGCAAATACAAGCTCGCCGTAAGTTTCGGTCCCAAACGCTGTTATCAAAATGGCGGCACGTGATTCGCGTACTTTCCAATTTGCTATCGGCGTATACTACCGATAAATTTTGAATGAATCGAAACTTGAGATCGAATTTAGGAAATAAAATGTTGTAACGACACGGTGGCCCATTTAAGTGCGACCACCTTAATTTTGCCAATTTTGCTAATTGTGATGATGCAAAAACTATTCTCTGCCTAACGTGAATGGTATCCGAAAGACTAATAACCGGTGAGAATATTTTTTTCTGACTTTCCACGGATGCAATAGCTATTTTTATATTCTCTTTATAACTTTCATTATTAGGCCGACGTTGCGAAAATCTTACCTTCAACACACGCACACAATCATACGCTCACATTTTACGTCTCAATACTAGAACCACCAAAGTGATCAAAATGACCAATTTATATATTTTACGTAAAACACCGTATTTTTAAAGATTTGAATAATTTCTCGTAAAATAAGAGCTTGTGTACTCTGTTGTATTACAAACTTCAATGTGTCTCAATGTTTCAATTTTATGCTTCTTAGTTAATGATTTCTTGGACAAGACAGGAAGAAATTCCGAATAATGAGACATCCCACGCTACTGACAAAGTTCATCGAGTGTGCATATATAAACTGGAAACATTTCCAAACGCATCTGCTAAACAACGCAAGTATCACGTGCAACGTTCCAAACAAGGTTCTCGTTCGAGCAATTGAATTGAATTCTAGTTTAATTGTAAGTCTGCCAGGTTTCAACGCGAACGAACGTTCGAATAAATTCTACGGACAAAGGGATTACGGTCTGGAGTAAAAATTTCACTCTCGCAGAAATGGATTCTTCGTGCTTGCGACTTTTGAAAAATTAGAGCACTACGCGAGAAGGAGCTACAGGCTTGAGTGGTTAAAGCCGACCGTTTCGTCCGCTGTCTGCAAAGTAAGCAGACATCCGACGAAAGCACCGGCGATAATTTTATTCCGGGAACAAGGTTCAGCGCGATATCTTCGCTCACATTGTGAAACGTTGCACCAACAGAAAGCCTGATTTTGAAAACAAAACGAGCAACCAGCCAATTCGATGCCAGTCTATAGAGCTCGTAGAATGGACTTCTATTGTAGGCACGAGGGCCGTGCAATTAAATCGTCGAGCTCGTATGTCGCCATTTAGTCGGCCGCAAATTTCTTCGTTGACCTTCTGCCTGCCTTCGTCCCTGCTATTCCACTCTGCCGGGAGATTATTGCGCCGTGTGTACCGCGCGGACGCTTCGCGCTTTTCATTCGCGTCGCTTGTAAAATATTAACTTCCTCGTTAAAGTAATGCCAGCGTCGTTCTCTCTGCGCGCAACAGACGCAGCCGTCCGTTACTTGGAAAAATAAATTAAGTAGGGTAGGCAGAGCTAGCTATACAGGTCATCAAATGTCAACTTTCAGCTTCTTTTCAACGGTACGTCGTACCTTGACCACGTCAACCATCCTTTTTGTTCGATTTTTCGTTCGAGAAATACAGTGCACGATTCAACAGTCTGTAAACATTTTTGCTGTTTCTCTTTTCGAACTTCAGCGTTCATGGTTATACCTTTTACAATATTATTTATATAAATAATAATACTAGACTTTATAAAATGAAAATAATAATAATAAAAATAGCATTTCGTAAGATACATTTATAGAAGAAGAGAACAAGTGTGTCGTCACAGCCAAGAGTCGGTTTTTAGGGCCATCGTGAAATTGTGTACAATAATTAGTTAAATATTTCTGTAGGGAGTCGTGTTAACCGAGTATAAAAGAAAATCTAACAGTAGATGATTCAAACAAAACTTTAAGACCATCTTCGTCATTTTTCAGGTATGAAAAATAAAGAAAAATGTAAAATTTGGCTGAAAACTTGGAGCTAGATCATAAATTTAATGAGGAAAAAGGCTAATTATGTTTTTGAAACGCCATCCGGATCTCAGTGTGAAAATCAGAAGGTACCGAGTTGAATACGATAGAAATTGACTCATACTTTCAATCGTTGTAGTAGATTTCACGAGAGACAATGAGTCTTTCAAACAAACTAGAAAATATATTTAATATAAATGAGATGGGCCTACGTATAATAATAAACTAACAATTGAGCTCAAAATATATATTTCTTAGCTCACTTACAGGACCATATAAAATACCATTTCTTTTATTTCGCAAATCCACGACTAGCTTTTAACTTTCTGTTTTTAGCAGAAATGTATACGTATTTACTTTTGCAGGCATATATTTTCTTTCAGATATCGATTATATTTAAGACGTAACAATTCTTACGAAAATAAAACGAAAGGAAGAAAGTGGGCCATTATTCCCGACTTACCCCATCAATACTGAGCTTTACGTTGAATTAATTTCGCTGCCGTTCTTCCGATCGACCGTTTCGTCCAATGCGATTGAAAGGATTGATACCCAAGTCCTGGAACAAAGTTGATATTTTCAATAACCGAGCGCTTCCAACGTCGATGCATTTTTAATGATAAATACGAAAGACGATATTCGAATTTAACGAGAAATATAACTAATTTCTAGGTATTGCAGCCTCGTCATTTTCTAAAATTCTCTAACGTCTAAAAGTCTCAACGTTTCCAAATTTCTGACAGTCACTGTTGCACATTTTCTCTATAGCGTCACTAGGTACTAAGCAAGGTATTAAGGAATTTCATTACTGAACTAATGAAAGCAACGTGCTGTTTTGCTACGTTTGCCTGGTAGAACATGCAAGGATGGAACGTTTGGATAATAGATATTTGGATAACGGAGATTTTACACGTGTAATGCGACTTAATTGATGCTGTTACACGTCAGTTGTTAGGAATTAATCGCGTATGAGTCGTCCTAAGGTACTTTGACAAGGAACCAAAGTACCAAAGAATATAATAAGCGGAGCAGAAATAATTTCAGCATTAGCTACAGTATTATAATATTTTCTACGTCCATGAGTTTCCGGAGTGAAAGTCTCGTCTCATTCAAATAAACAGTACTGTGAAACTGTAAAGTATAATTATACAATCTCTCAACGTGACAACAAATGTTCATCGCTGCGAATGAGAAGAACGAAGAAATAAACGATTTTCAAAACTTTACTTTGAATTATCTTTAACCAAAGATCATTGTACAAAATGAGTAACTGGTGAATTTCAATCCTAATCGCAGTTCCATTGAGCAGAAAGTGAATTCTATCGGATTTTGCCAGTAGTAAAATTTGAATCAATAACAAAAGTTTTTAAGAAAAATATTTTTTTTTGTTAAATAAAGTATAAAAACATGAAAACAAACTTGACTATCTGATTCTTTATAGTTTTAGGAAACGGAAGCTATTTTTTAACTTTTAAGATTAGGTTTCTTCCTGGCTGAAAAAATTAAGAAACGTAGAATCAATTTTGCACCAGAATGTTTTCATAGTCAGATTTACAAGCTTCATCATACCTTAATATTAATATTTTGTGTTTCCATAAGCCATTTGCTATGAATCAATATATGTATAAAGACATTTTAAAAGAACATTTGCCAAATTATATGCAAGATATGCCCTTCGCTGTAGAAGAAATCGTTTTTCAACATGATCCTGACCAGAAACATACGAAAAGCGTAACTAATTAGTTGACTACTCAGGCATTTCCGATCTTAGATTGGCCTGCACGAACCCAACCTAAACCCCATCGAGAATCTATGGGGTATATTGAAAAAAAAATTCTAAACGCATACAAATCTTCTCCTAGCTCAGTATTGGAACTACACGTATTAGAGCTATTATCTAAGCAAATGGCTAATATGATAGAGCTTGTAAATCTGACTATGAAAACATTCTGATGCATAATTGATTCTACGTTTTTTTAATTTTTCCAGCCAGGAAGAAACCTAATCTTAAAAATTAAAAAATAGCTTGAGTTTCCTAAAACTATAAAGAATCAGATAGTCAAGTTTATTTTCATGTTTTTATACTTTACTTAAGGAAGAAAAATATTTTTGTTATTGACTCAATTTTGCACCCCACTGTATGTAATCTAGTCGTGATAAATTCGCATCAAATTTCATATCATCGGGCTTCATTCGAAATTCCATTAATATCGACGTACGGCTGATAGCCCGAGATGAACGTAATATCGTGTAGCGAGACTACGAACAAGTCGTAAAAACCTTGCTGTCGTCCGATTCTTTCGTCCCTCGAACTGGTCTCGCACTCTTTTC
The DNA here is from genome assembly GCF_011392965.1 of Frieseomelitta varia. Taxonomy (NCBI): domain Eukaryota; kingdom Metazoa; phylum Arthropoda; class Insecta; order Hymenoptera; family Apidae; genus Frieseomelitta; species Frieseomelitta varia. Next base: position 25,977 of record NW_025110787.1, on the reverse strand, counting down.
GCCATAATTCACCAACTAATCGTATTAGAGAGTCGACGAGCTACAAGTTGTTAACGCACGCAGTTTCTCAATTTCCCACTGCTCGCTACGATCGGTCAATTTATTCACCGAATTTCATTCACTTCGTTACCAAACTTTTCATCCTATTCATCGACGCGATCTCGTTCGCGCTCGTTTAGAAACATGGTCGTGAATCGGTGAAATTTCCATTAAGAAATATGAAATACAGGGTGTCCATAAAGTCTCTTTCAAATTTCAAAAGTTTATTACAAAGGCAAATGAAAGGACAGATAAGTGAAAATTGTTGAAAAATGAGACATATATATTTAAGTTCTTTTTCCCTTATTTCATACATATCCTCTATATGGGCACCATTAGTTGCACAAAGCACATCAAACGGTTCTCTGCTTTAGATTAGTCATGTCCCATACCTTTGTTCCATACACGATATTTTTAACATAACCTCATGTGGGTGTTCACAAAGTCTCTTTACAATTTCAAAAATTTGTTCAAAAAAGCATCTTCATCAGATTTGTTCTATGTACTCAGTGATTATCAAGGTTTTTATCACATTGCATTTCAGGTATCCTGTTGATGAATAAGATATTGTTAAATGAACCTCTTACAAAATGGCTACTTCTCGAGAGAAGGCACGGTGTGTATCATAGTTTATTGAGACCAAATCGAATCTGCAGACTCAGCGAAACTTCAGAGCTAAGTATGGAAGAAATCCACCGTCACGTCCATCAATTCGTGCATGGTGCAAGAAATTTATGGAGACGGCGACAGTGTACGATAAAGGGAGGAGTGGACGACCAAAAACATCTGAGGAAAACATCGATCGAATACTGTCTTCATGTGCTTCATGCAACTAATGGTGTATTAAATAAAGTAGTAAAAACTTAAATATATACGACTTATTTTGTAATAATTTCCACTCGTCTGTCTTCCCATTTGCCTCTGTAATAAATTTTTGAAATTGTAAAGAGACTTTATACCCACTCTGTATACATTAGCTGACAGTATTCTGAGAATTTTAACTCTCGCGTTAATTTCGCCAATAATAGCGCGGAATCTTGATTACTGAGTAGGTAGTAGCGAGAAAGAGTGAGAGTGAAGGAGGACAAGGGAAAAGAAAAAAGAATTAGTGACCGCTAATTAGGCTGTATCGATCTGGTGGCGCGCGCGGTACTCAAGTAGTACGAGCGTACGTATATAGCGGCGTACGTGACACAGAAACGCGACGGAGACGTCGCGCCTTGTTGCCCGAAGAATTCTCGCAGCCATCTGCAAGTTTGTTTATTTCGCTCGTAGCAAACTCCCCGTTTGCCGTTTCCCGGAGCGTAGAACTCCGAGAGTTCGTCGTTGAACGAAGTTTCAGAAATTACGTCCCCCTGATATGACAATGAATCTGATCCGGGATCCATTTGTCGCGTCGAGCTGGCACTGTCTTCCCTTTCCCCACTCGAACTTCTGTTTCGTATTCCTCGGCTGTTCCTCGTCGTTGCGCCCTATACATACGAAGATCCCGGTCGAGTTTGTTTTGCAACTGCTACTTTTCGAAAAGGGACGCGTCTACGTGTTGGAAAATCGTGTTCAGCCAGCTCGGTAGCTTTGCAGAAAGGGAGCGTTTCGTTTCATTTATGGATCGATACCAGGTTAAAGCCGGTAGAATATTCTTAGAAGTTGTCTTCCAGCGAATCGATAGAAAGCTTTTCTCTTTTTAAGAAAAAAAAAAAAAAAAAAATAACGACAACGAATATTACGAAGCGTGCATTTTCGAAAAAATTGTAAATCGAAGAACAGTCTGGAAAATTTGCAAAACTGCCGGAAATAATCGTGCAATTTGCTCGACGTCGTTGGATGGATAAAAGCATATTAAGCAGCCTGAAGAACGTGGCGTATGTGCAGGGGCATGTTTCGTCGCGCATTATTGAAAATTGTTTGACCATCGGGGAATTCCATTAGAGGTACTGAAGCATTAGGTACACCCACCTCGCGAGACATTTCATTTTCTCGTTTCCTCAGGAGAGAAGAATCTCGACGAATTACGATATTCGGAAAACTTTCGTCTCGATTACACGCTCGCCGTGAAATTACCCCCGAAAGTACGAACTCGGGCAGAACCGTGTGACAATGAACGATGATGGAATATTTCCAAGTGGCCGTAAAGAGAGATTAGGAAGACAGAGAGTTTATACTGCGAACAATGCCTTTTAATTCTTCCACGAACGGCTAGTTAGTCGCAGCTTAAAAAATACGTATTTTTTAGAAACGAAACGAAGATGAAAATTTAAGATGGAAATTTCGAATTGAAAGGGTTTTTATTTTGTTATTAACAAAACTCATTAGTAAATTCCGACTTACTTCATTTATCTTTTATACTAAGGTAAAGTATATATTTATTAAATATATTTACATATTTATTTGTTATATTAAGGTAAAGTTTCTTTCTGTTAATAAATTTCAATTAATAAAGAAAAATTAGGACGAAAATTTGGTAGAAATTTAGTAATACGAAAGTCGAATTTACGCTGCGAACAACGTCTTCAATTCTATTGCGAGCCATCCCAACGACTATCCAAACTTGAAAAATACTAGTGTACTGAAACGAAATTTTGAATTGAAAGGGTCTTTATTTTGTTATTAACAAAACTCATTAGTAAATTCCGACTTACTTCATTTATCTATTATATTAAGGTAAAGTATATATTTATTAAATATATTTACATATTTATTTGTTATATTAAGGTAAAGTTTCTTTCTGTTAATAAATTTCAATTAATAAAGAAAAATTAGGACGAAAATTTGGTGGAAATTTAGTAATACGAAAGTCGAATTTACGCTACAAACAACGTCTTCAATTCTATTGCGAGCCATCCCAACGACTATCCGAACTTGAAAAATACTAGTGTACTGAAACGAAACAAACTTCCGATAAAATTTCCGATCGGTGATTAAATTCTTCGACGATCGAAAGATTCTCGAAGGTTCCCGTTTCATTATTAACCGACTGATAAATTGTTCGCTCCGATTTAATCGCTCACGTCTGTACATATTTATTTATCGGGAAGATAAAGTTGCTTCTACTATTAATAAACTTCACTGGCCTGGAGCTTGGAAGCTTGCACAAAGAGGCGAGAATGTCCATCGTTGCGCTGAAATGTCAAATATTGCTCGCGCCACTTGGCAGCGAAAGTTCCCGGCCAATTATGTTTCGACGATAAACCTTCTGACTGCTAACAACAATCCGTAACAACAATCGAGCCTGGTTCGTAATCTGATTAATCACTAGTTGTCTAATTTGCGCCGAGAATCGCGGCAATGATATTTTCCAATTTCTTTCCGTAAAACTTGTCGGCGAGGTAATAAACGTGTTTTTATTTTTATTCCTGGAGAGAGAGAGAGAAAGAGAGAGAGAAAGAACGGGTTTACTTTATTTCTGCCTCGCTGCGTTCCACTCGAGATTTAACGTTAAGAGTCTCGAACACACAAAGAAGCGCCCTCTCCTCCTTCGTATAAAGGTTCGTCCCCCGTCTGAAGGCGGAACCGAGTTATTAGAGTTACAAAAGAATCTGCCGTGTTTTAAGACATTGCTTTCAAGCGAGATGAACTCGGCCGCTCGCGAGTCTGCCTCGTCGTTAAGCGCGTACAATGCAAAGAGAACACACGTACTTGAGGAAACGAAGAAAAAAAAAAAAGAAGAAAGAAAAAAAGGGGGAAGACTCTGCGGAAGACGGAGGAGGAGCAGAGGATGAAAGTTATTACTTCCCCGGGCATGTCCCGCGGTTTCGCAACTTGCCGACAGTTCGATAATCAACGGCTGCCCGAGAGATTACATCTACCCGACGTGGGAAAGTGATTAATTCGTATCGAGACCGACTGGATAATTACCGAACCGCTGCTAATCATTTCTTTTTCATTCTCGAGGCAACTGCTGAACGTCTCGAGCACGTCCGCTCGTCCGCAGGCTCGAGCATATTTTTAAAAATATCTAATAATTGTCGAGGCAGAAATTATCAATTATAAACTGTAGCGAGCAATCTTTTATCACCGCTGAGAGAGAGAGAGAGAGAGAGAGAAAGTCGATGGAAAGACGCTCCGAGGAAGGACTAGAATATCGCAACGGGCGTCCGCGTAACCTTATAATGGGCAAGAATATTAAAACTTGCGGAAGCACAGTGACCCACATTTCCAAGAACAGCCGTTACTTTCATGTACATTTCTTTATATTCCTTAATATTCCTTGCGGAATAGAGGAATAAGGAATGACGAAGGGGAGAATAGAGAGAGAGAGAGAGAGAGTTCTCTCGGCATATGTCTCCTCAACGTCTTATTCAACGGTCCCTCAACGTTAAATAAACCTCGCACAGACGTTTTCGCTGCGTGAAAGCACTGAAGGCAAACACATACATCTGCGAATTCTTTCTCTCTCGCGGGTCAATTTTCTCAAGTCTTTTTGTTACCGTGCCCCTTGCATATTCTTATTCGTCCAAGTATATATACACTTGCACACGTTCGCTGCGAAACAATTAGGGGATCGTACATTTTTAGACACACAATGCCGGAATACCTAATTTAATATCAAAGTTGGCGCTTTGAAGAAAATTTGGTTTCCTTGTGGCGAGTGCCGTTAACATTATTGGTCAAAATGACCAATTTAGAATTTTTCATAGAAATTTTACGTATGTAAAAATTTGTAATAGTGTATGTTTAGAGATAAATAATTTGTAAATTTGTAATAAATTTGTAACAGTGTACGTTTAGAGATAATTTGTAAATTTGTAATAAATTTGTAACAGTGTACGTTTAGAGATAATTTGTAAATTTGTAATAGCGTATGTTTAGAGATAATTTGTAAATTTGTAATAAATTTGTAATAGCGTACGTTTAGAGATAATTTGTAAATTTGTAATAAACTTGTAATAATGTGTTTAAAGATAACTTGTAAATTTGTAATAAACTTGTAACAATGTATTCTCAGATACTCGAATGATTTTTAGCAAAATATTATACAAAAGGAAGTTTTCCTGTTCCTTTCATTTTCATTTCTCTATAAACTTGTACATATATATCCGTCATCGGTAGTTCCAGCGTTAAATATTTGTTGAGAGCGGGGAAATCTTGAGAAACGAAGAAGGGCGAGGTTGTCTCGAGTGAAAAAAGGGAACAAAAATTTGTCTGTCAAGCGAGTTTCCGCGCGAAGTAAAAATTAGATTCACCTTCTCGATCGATGAGGCACGGCACACAGTTGGAAAATCTGTAGTTTTTGCACGCGGGGAATATCGTCGGTGAAAGAACCGCGCAGAACGCGACGTGAAATATCCTATTTCCCCCGAACTGGAACTTTTCCGAACCTCCAGTTTACACAAGTCTCCGGTTTTTGCGCCGCGTCGGTGATAAAACTTCAAACACGCGGACGTAATGAGAATATTACGGATGAAACGTATATACTCGTGCAAAAAGAAATTTTTTTTCCCCCTCGGGAGAACGGCTACCGCGCAAACGTGTTTTCGCAACGCAAATATTAAAAGAAAAA
>NW_025110787.1:0-19799 GCF_011392965.1 Frieseomelitta varia | reverse complement strand
AAAAAAAAAAAAAAAGAAAAGAAACGAAAGACACGTTCGCGCAACGTTTGTTATCAAAGTCGCCAGTCCAAACCGGGAACCGTCCGACGTTTCATTATACTCGCGGAAAATTGCAGCTGCCCATTGAAAAATTCAATTCGCCGAGAGCGAGATAGCCGCGTTTATTCTACGCGTCGCCGTCGTCAGATTACGGGGATTAACTGGGCTCTCTTAAAACCGAAATTCGTTGCCTGCTCGGAGAATACGTTCCCCGAGTATCGGGGGGGAGGGGGGGCCAGCTGGCGATAAATTTCTCGATGGTTACAAGATACCAGCCTCGGGCGTTAAGCTCGCGCTGTTTGCCAGGGAAGCTCTCCATCGCTAACAAAGTTCCGTCCAAAACCACGCAGACCAACACACGCTTCGCATTGTTGTGTACGTGTGTGTTGGAACCATGGTACCTGTGTTGCGTAGCAATAGGATTCGGCGTAGCCCGGAATTACATCGACGAGTCGGTGTCGGAGCTCTCGATCGGATGTTTCGAACTCGTGTCCTGGCGAAACGAGTCGAGTCGGAAGATTTTTCGTCAATTCTGCTGCAGGAGCAACGAGCAAAAGGGATCGCGAGACACCTGCGAGGGCAGAGAGGAGTGTAGGTGGAGGTACAAGCAGGCAGGCAAGTAGGGCAAAGGGTGCAGGTTTTCGTTTGCGGTTGAAAGAGCTGCCAGTAAAGAGAAAAAAACTTGTTTTCTCTCTCTCATACTCTTTCTCTGTGTCTGTCTGTCTGTCTGTCTGTCTGTCTGTCTGTCTCTCTCCCTCGGTAGGTCGAGAGGGGTTGAAAATTCGCGCAGGCGTTTCCACCAGCGTCCATCGTGGTGCCTCGACGCTCCTCGCAGCACCGCGTCCCGACGGCTCACCCCGCCGATCGTTTCTACCGCACCCCGTGCACCGCTCACCTACGAGCGGCCGCGACACTCGGCGCTGCTCGTTGCGCCTCGGTCAATCCGCCACTAGTATGGCGCTACGCGCTCCGACACACCACCGTACGTAGCGTGCTTTCGCAATTGGCGGCCGATCGTGCACCGTGATTACACGCTGCGAAACACGTCAGAAACACGCGCGATCGACCAGTCTCAGATCGAGCAATTCTCCGCCGGTGTTTCTCGACAGGTCGGTGAATAGTATTCGTTTCTTGGCTTCCACGAGAGAGTTGAGGAGGAAAAGGAAAGAAAAAGCTGGGAGAAGAAGCTGGCAGCGCGTTGACCGATCCCCGAGCGGCGATTCGTTCGTTGTTTCAAAAGTGTTTCCTGTCCGATCCCGTGACGAAGACAGAGGAGAAAGCGAGTCATTGAAATCGAAGAAATCGAAGACGACCGCCAGTTAAAAGCGGTTGCCAAGTGTGTGTAAACCGCACGCTGATCCGTTGGATCTGTCCTGCTCGCAGAGAACGCCGGCTCGTCTGATTGCGTTGCAGTAGTTGGTAAACAGCCAACTGCGATAAACAGCCACTAGCAACGGCAACTGGCAACTAAGTGAATTTCACTCGCAATTAGTGAAATGATAGTGTCGTTGTTAACGGCGGTGTGGCACACGAGGACGGACGGTAGTGGCGGCAGGTGCCTGACCCGGCACGAGCTCTAGGGCAACGATGCGAGCGGACCGGTCGACACGAGGACCAGACAGGGCAGAGAGGAGCAAACGTTGGACGCGCGCGTTGTCCCGTTGAATCGTCCGGTTAGAGGGGAAGACGTCGCTTCTTCTCGAAGATCATCGAAGATCGGAGAAGAGAAAGGAGCAGCAAAAGCGCTGTCAACCGCACAGCTGATCGCCGATAAACATGAGAGTAACGCCACGTAACGCGCCGATATTCGTTTAACGCGACGATCGAACGATTCACACGCATACGCAGACAACGCGCATAAAATTCCAAGTCCAGTTCCAGTGATCACCTGTGAACCGCGTTCAACAACATGGCATGTCCTTTCTCGCGGGATCTCTCGAAGGCTGGCTGCGACGAGCAGGCGGCAAGGAGAGACAGCGATCGCTCGAGGATCGTCAGACTGGGTCGAGGCGACAGCGGCAGGTCCAGGCAGTCGTCCTTCGAAGTCACGTCGCTGTTGATGCGAGAGGAGACCGAGGACGCGGAGGACACCCAGACCCTGAATCTCAAGCACCTGAGAGCAGCCGTGCTCATCCTCACCAATCCATCGGTATATCGTCTTCGTCTTTCTCTTTCTATTTTCTCCTTTCTTCCCCAAACACCGTTTAGAAATCACAAACTGGAATTCTCGAATATCGCGCGTTAAAGTCTCGCGACTGCCTTTGGCTTTTTTTCTCTTTTCTTTCTTTTTTTTTTTTCCTTTTTTTTTNTTTTTTCGAGTGACGAGTCGAGGAAACAGGGGCTGGAGAAAGTTGTTGCAGAAACAGACACGACGGAACGCGGGACCGGGAAGTTTGGTTGCGAGACGAGAACGGGGTAAGGGGGAATTTATGCAACTTCTCCCGGCCCAGTCGAGTTCGCGTCGTCTTTCGATAAATTTTTCATAAAACTTTAGAGAATTCAATTTTCTACGTCTTCTTCGCCGCACCTCCTGCGTCTCTCGTTCCCGCGCGTAATTATTACATCCCAAAGGCGCGACTCCGGGCGTGAAAGATGCAATAAGTAGAACGTCTGGAAATTGTACGCGTGTGATTCGCAAAGGGTGATGAAATTCGATGATCGCGAGGCGTGGAGAGGAACGAGCCCTCGGTTTTTATTCTATTCCCAGAGAAAGGGAATTGAAACGGGACTTTCCAAAGTACGAGTTATTCGTAAACACGTTTCACTTCACTCTCCTTCTCAATTTCCACTGTCGAATCTTCTCTTTTTTTTTTAATGCAAAACGTACGTTCGCAAAGTTCGTATCGGTTGGAAGTTTCATTAGCACGCATTTTCTCGTTGATAAAGCGCACATTTGAAAGAATACCAATTATTTGGGGTTAAACAAGTTGCCCCCAACAATTTCCATACGTATGAAATTATGTTTGGGACGTAATGTCCCAGTACGAAATTACTCCTCCTTTTATTGGCAGTTTCATGAAATTGCCGCATGACATTTATCCAGGCTTTTTCGAAGCGTTATAGGTTCTTGCAATTGAGTTTATTGCAGTCGCCTGTCTCGCTTTTGTCACTCGAAAAAAAAGGGTATTTGTCATAAAGCTTTTGCACGGATACAACACATCGAAACAGAACCGTACAACAGGAATCATCATTATGATTTACATCACGTCCCGGTGTTATCATAGTCGCACAAAGTACATTTTAACTGTTTACTACTTTATGTTTCGCATATAAAGTTGTTGTCCGAAATACTCGGAAATGAAATTATATGATATTTAACTTCTTCTCGTATATCGATCTCCGTATGACAAAGAATAGTCCATTGATATATGTTTCAAATAATAGATACGTTTTTGCAACAAATTTCTTATAAATTCGAAATTTCTCTGAATTGCAAATGACATTTGAATGTAATATTAAACTGAACGTAGGATGAATAGGAACGTAGGATGAATAGGACAAAGTTGAAAAGTGTTGTCAACATTTTGTCAAAGTCGCCATCTATTAATTTGCCATTTTATCGAGATGGAATTTACTATTTTTTATCTATCGAACGAATGCACCACATATGAAGATATAACTATAAACTTCTCGAATCACTCACCGTATAGCACTACCAGGTGTTCAAAAATTTTCAAGTCTACTCTCAAAAAATTTTTTAAGTCACGTCGTTCACCTATGAAGTCGTTACAGTATTCTTATGGCAACTGCAGTTTTCCTAAAATCCCTATCGTTTCTTTCAAACTCTGGCTACTTCTCCCGCAAGAAAAACTTTCTGCATGGGGCGAACGAGGAGAATCGTCGTGATCGACGGGACGTTTCACATTTGCTCAGGAGATCGTGCGTAACAGAGAACCCGTTGCGCGTCCGCAGAAACCATTATTGAACGCAATAAAGTCACCCGAGATCATTCCCAAAGAAACACGAGCTGCCGTGGCCGCGTGTAACACAAATTAGAATTCTTCCCGGGCCAGGAATTGGGTCGGAAATGTGCAATAAACGTACACGAGCTCATTTCTGTTTCGCTGCTATAGTCGCGAAACAGAAAACGTCGGCGAAGTTTCTTCGTCGTGTGACAAAAACTCGAAGGCTAACCGACGATACCGACACTTGCGGAAATGTTTCACTGTCACGCGTCCCGCCATGCGTGTGCTCGAGAACTTTTACACGCAGCTCTCCGCTCGCTTATCATCAGCCTTCGAATGATCGACGAGCTTCGCCAACTTCCTCTTCCGCTTCTGTGCCTGTTCGCGCTACGATGCCTGTTGAATTAATTCGTGGACCGTTTTAATTAAAATACCAAAGCTGACTTTCGCGATGCGGGATTAATCCGCGCTCTTACATTTCAGCCGTACGGTTTCGTTTTTTTTTCTGTCGTGGAAATTAAAAGAAGTTTGTCGTGTCTGAGAGAGAGAGAGAGAGAGAGAGAGAGAGATTCGCGTATATAAATTCGATTTCTACCGTGTTAAACAACCGTAGAAAGATCATTGAGAAAATTACGAAACTATAAAAAAAAAATGTACTGTCTGATGAAAATTTCTGTATGTAACTATAGATTAAAACGGATTATTACGTGTAAAAAGCCATGGATAATAACAAACCTAGCGAACTGGATTGGATAATGAACATAACGAAATCGATTATTAACGCAATTTTCTTTTTAAAGCGCGAGATGTACTGCATTGTGTGGCATAATAGGGTTACAATCCTTTGTCTCGAACAACCCAATCGTAGCTGTTAAATAACATTTGAACGATACCAAGCACTTGCCGCGATATTTAATGGTTTCGCTCTTTAGACGGCCTTAATTACTCTGGCTTTTCACAACTTTGTTATTCTTTTACACAGAGTTGATAGAATTAATATTCAGAAAGAAGCAGGAGTTCTGTAGGATAACGAAACAGTGATTATCACGTTAATTTCCTATCTTGTTCTCAGAATCACTAGCCTCTGCTTGTATAAATTATATTGCTTCGAATGGTCTTTTAACAAGTTCATTTCATAATTGTCCCACCGCCGTTAGTTCCCTCGGCATCTCGTTAGGAAAACCATTTAAAAAAAACGATAAACGTGCGTTTATCCTCCACTGTGCAAACAATTTAATCACTGTTAACGATCGATAACGATTGCAAATTCGTGTTCTTACGCAGATTCATGCTTTGAGAATGAAGAATGGACTCCTCTCGAGATCTTTCACTTAAATTTTCAAATTTCCAAAATTAAACGCGCGCAATGTAATGAAAAATTTCGTCGTTTCGTTGGAATGAATCGGAGAGGATCTTAACGAGATTTTCATCGATCAAATCGATTTCAACGAGAAAAACGCTGTTGAAGAAAGAAGAAAGCCATCGTCTTTCGAGGCGAAGAAACTCCCATTAGTCGCCGGCGCATCAATCGGGAAGAATCGATTTATCGTTCGCCTATATCATGATAAACGGTAACTATAATCTACGAAAAATCCACGCTCTTGGTGCACTATCGCGCGAAATCGGGGCGTCGCGATTTGAAAGATCGAAATGCGAAACATTAATCACGAGGATGGAAATTTTCAACAACGACGCGATCAATACCGCGACTGTGATCTTTTTTGGGAAATTTGTCTACGTAGGAGATACGTTCCTCTACCCTCTCCTACTGCCAGGATCAATAAACGTAATGCGAGGGACGCAAGAATTACTTCATGGGGCTGACCTGTGCCAACAGTCGAAAACGACTTACCTTTCCAGTTATATGATCGGGAAGGACACGAAAAGAGTTGGCCTTATGCAAGGGCCGACTGTTACAAATCACGAGCAGCAGGTTTTTTCGAAACATTTCGAGCTCATCAACAATCTGCAGTGGAACGAATCAAAATTTGCAAACTAATCCAACTGTTCTTGTACGCTCGTAAAGTAGTAGGACAAGAGAAAAGTTCCAGGAACTGCGAAAAGATACGACATAAAAATTGTAGTATCGGTTATTATCGGTTGTTATAATTAAATTATCTAATTTTAGTTATGTTTAACCTTTTCACTGCGACGCACTTTCGGAGCGAATCATCAGTATAGACGGCGCGATATTATACTGTTAGGCGTTGCGACTGGTTCACCACTGACTACTGAACAAAACAGTATCTGGAGATTTGATACTATTCTTAAAGGTTGAAAAAATACATAATTGCAAATAAATTAAAAATATCCAGTATCTGATCTATTTTAAGTGGTTCTCTAAGCTATTTTTAATTTACTTAATTTGCACATTTCTTCAATAATAATAATAATTTGTGAAAAAAATTGAGAATGAGGAACAAATTTATTTTGACAATTTTGACACAATGAGAACAAAGATAATATAAACGAATAAAGAGTAGTAGAAATAATTTAATAATTAATTTGTGTGTGATATATTCTGCATGGATCAACGCATAAACTTACTTCGCATTCTTTGCATTGATATCTACTTTCCCGTCGGATTTTATGTTTAGTACATACCACACACTTTCGCGCTTAATTTTTTAGCAGTGAACAAGTTAAATATAACAGATGGTCTGTTTGTTGATTATATAAAATATGAATGTGACGTGAGAAATCCAACATAGGCATAGAGAGGTTTTCTCTTTTTTAGAAAAGAGACCAGAGTCGCGAGAGTCGTGAGAGTCGCGGTAGAGACTTGAAAGAGAACTGACTAAAACGTATCAATTGTGTCGTGAAAGAATTTATTTGAGCTATTAATTCGTGTTGTTTTAAAGTAACTTGTCTTATGTTTATCTATTTGTTGTTTCGTTATCATAATTTTCATTAAATAAATATTATTTATATTATATCCCTACATATATATAATATAATATTAAATTAAATATTGTACATAATATATATATAAATCAATATATAATATTTAATATAAAATTTAATTTAATATTGTAAAATAAAATAAAAAAAGCGCCGCGACTGTCAGTAAAATAATACATCTAGCAAGCTTACGATATAACAAAAACGTGACCATCCTTATTCCCAAAGTCTACAATTGAAAATTTATTTACGCTATTTAGACAACCGATGCAACGATCTTGCAAATTCAGCAGTTTTGAGTTTGCATCGTTAAAGAACACGAATCCTTCGAATCATCAGCCTGTTCCGGCGGTTTCCTCAAATGACGGATTCACTGGGTTTTCGCAAGCGTTTCCTTTGCTACCTTATTATAAATTCGCAGTGGCATAACTAAATACTCGAAGCGAGAGGCAAACGAGAGACGAAACATTTTCCATGTGAAATGTTGCATTTCCCCGCGATCGTGCATCGAAATCTGGCTCTGCCGGATATTTCGTAGAACGGTCGCCGTTTCGGTAACTCGTTTCCCGTCGTCTGACCGGGAAAAAAGAGAGAAAAAGAGAGAGAGAGAGAGAGAGAGAGAGAATGTGAGTAATGCGAGCTAACACGTAATATGAATTTCAAATCAGGAGACGGCCCGTTTGCTAAAATCGCGCATATTGCCCCATACGTTTCAAGGTACAAGCACTTAATTCGAATTTGATACCTCGGGACTTCGCGCGGCGCGCCGATTTCCATATCGGCTGGCCGACGAAGTTTTCGCTGGCCAGCCACCAGGAATTCATATTCATGCCTCCCTTCGGCCGCTCGTCCCCATCCTAGAAATTTGTCACGGTCGTCGCGTTCCATTTGGAAAATGTTAAAAATGCGTCCGGATTTGTGATTTTTACCTCTGCAAACATTCGAAAAAGCTCGGGCAGAAGACATTTTTTTTTTTTTTTTTGGTCGGAAAACTTGCTGGCTCATTGATCCGTTCGAAAAATTTCACGAGATTTTGGGCTTGAACCAAATTATTTTTGGCAAATCAAACTTCGCTTTTTTTGCGAAGTCAAGTTTCTCTGCAAATTTCCTCTCTTAAGCCACTGTAATAAAAATAACATCCGATGCAAAGTTATTGTTTTTCAAGTAACAATTTTATTGCACGTATGCGATAGTGCTTAAACAAAAGATCGCGTGGAACGTTATTATTATTTAATAGCTAAAGGCATTTATATGCACGTACGTAGATTCATCTACAACGGTTCAGTTGCTACTACGTGGAATAGTTTTATGTACACGTTCATGTAATAATTACGAGAATAATAATAGCAACAGAATGATTGAACAATATTCACTAAATATTCACGGTTTTGAGGGATCAGCCGAAATATGCATATTTCTTGCATTTATGGAATTTAATAGTTGAAAAAGTTGCCTCAGCCGAGTACGTTATTGAGGAGCATGGTGAAAAGTAATAATGTTACTTCGCTTTTCAGTCGCTCACAAAGTGAATTTGGTTTGCAAAAGGGCGAAAGGGTAAATTTAATTCGCAGAAGGGTGAATATAATCTGCGAAAGGGTAAATTCAGAGCGCAAAAGTTGCACATTTCGCGAAAATCTCGCGAGCGGGGGCAGCTTAAAATTCGAAGATTTAATCAACGCGCCAACGTTAGAACTCCTCCTAGATGGAAATAATTGGCGGGTCGCTTCTCTGTTATAATTTTGTTTTTTATAGGCGAGACGTCGCGATCCTCCAGAGGGATCAGAGACACGACTCTTCCATTCTCGCTCGTTTATCGCCCGTTTACCGGGAATAACATCCCCGTTTTTCAAGCTTCGAGTTACGCAAACGCGAACGTCAAAAGGAGAAGCGTGAATTCGCACGCTTGAATGCGATTGTTGGTCGCCGGCGTGTTCAGTGACTGGATAGGTGAAAGGGATCCGTTTAATTTCGATTCTTTGATTCTTTGATTACCGATCCTTTGACTGAGAAACGATGGACGGAGGAAATTTCATATTTTCATCACTCGTCGACAACTTTCCACTAAAAAGTAGAAAGAAAGCGGACAAAATTTTAAAAATTGGAAGATCTACGTTTACGAGAATGTTTAACCAAAACTCTCAACTAGAATTTTCAGGCGATGACAAAATTTCATTTTTGTCAGAAAATTGATGACATTTGACGAGCCTCGAGTGCAGAGAATGACAGACAGAAAGCAAATAGAGCAACGTTGCCACATGGTTACGTTAGAATCCACAATCGAGTTACAGTCGCCGCATAGCGGAATTTATTCCCGGGCGAGACGAAGTTCGAAGAATTCCGATCGGCGGAAACGAAAATTGATCGTCGTTTAACAACGGCTCATAGGCATAACCTGTTGAATCGACGTCTCATCGATGCTCACATCGATGAAACTGCGAGACGATATCGGCGAAACAGACGGAGATCCTTGAGTTTCCTTTTCTTTTTTCTCCTTTTTTTCCTTCTTTTTTTTTCTTTTAGACGAGTTTCACGTTTACTCTCGAAGCCAGGAATGACTTGACGCCACGCGCAGCGTTGTTTAATCGAATGGATAACACAGCTTTGTGCGAGACCGTGTGGTTGCGGTTTTCAGTCGGAACGAACCGCAGCTTCAACTAAGTACAAGGCATATCTAACATATTGCTACGCAATTTTGTTGAAAACAGAGCCACCAGTCGGCCGATTCTTTCACGTTGGTTTTTCAGATTAGGTTAACGTAATACGCGATACGTATTAAAAACGAAACGATACCGATATTCTTTGAAAACGAAAGTTTCCAGGGATTTGGAAATCTTTCAGAATCGGAAATAAGTAACACGTATTAAAAGAAAAGAAACTATATCGATATTTTTTAAAAACGAAAGTTTCCAGGGATTTGGAAATCTTTCGGAATCGGAAATAAGTAACACGTATTAAAAAAAAAGAAACGATATCGATATTTTTTTAAAACGAAAGTTTCTAGGAATTTGAAAATCTTTCGGAAATACGTAACACGTATTTAAGAAAAAAAGAAAAAAGATACGTGTTAAAAACGAAAGTTTCCAGGGATTTGGAAATTTTTCGGGGTCAGTTATTCTATCTTGCTTTTCCATTAATCTCTTGGCTACTCTTGGCGCCTATAAACGCTCACTTTATATTGCTCAAATCAAACTAAAGGCGTCTATAGGCATTCAGCAAATGTTATTGACAACAATTGCAACAAAAAAATATTAGATCAAACGTAACTGAATTCTAATTAAACATGATTATTTAATGTATTATTGCTTACATTATTTCATGTAAATGTTATTGACAATAATTGCAGCAAATTTCACAGACGTAAATGAATTCTAATACGACAATTACATTTCCCATTAGTCATATATTATTCATACGTGATTATTTTACAGCCATTTCATTCATGAAATTTTATTTAATGAAAAGATGTGGTAATAAATGAATCAGAAAAAGACGCAAATGTGTAGTACGTAGAAAAACATAACGAAAGAAGCGCTAAAAGCTCCTCGCTGGTAAATTCTCGATTTCCTTCGCCACGACTACTTACTTCGTCACCGTCGATCTTTATTGAAACTTCTCCCGGAATTCTGTTTTGAAAGCTGCGATACGGAACTTCTCAATCTATCAATGGATATTAACATGCAGGGGACATTAATCACGCAACACTTTGCGTGAATCCGTTACGTCATATCAAAGTCGAAGGTCACGGAGATTATGATGTCTTGCGTGGATTTCACTGACTCGTTGTTAGAATTAGCTATCGATATTCGTGAAAATAAAGATATTTTCCCTCGGACTCGCCAAATTTCTGTCATCGTATTCGTTATACTTATAAACATGGTTATAACAACAGTACAATATTATATTATATTTTACTTACATACAATATATTATATTTTAATTTAACTATTTTTATATTTATTTAATTATAATTTAATTTATTTAAATTCAATTTATTTAATTTTATATTTATTTAATTATATTTTAATTACAGCACAACGTAAACATAGTTGTAATTAATTCTAAAAACATTACGTTCTAGTACTTTTCAGTTTGTTCTTAAAAAGTTTTCTTTTTATGTAAATCGAAACTTAAATGTGATGCATATATTTCAATTACAACATAAAATAAATATAACATAGTTGTGTAATTAATTCTAAAAACTTTACTCATTAGTATCATCGTTGCAACATTTCTTCAATAAAAAAATCGAGACTCAGGTGCCCGAGGCGAGTGTCAAAATTCACTTTCACGTGAAAAGAAGAGGTTAAACTGGGTTTGTCATCGATAGTCGTCGCAAAATTTACTCTCGGCTCTCGGCGGCGACAAATGGCTTTATTTTATTAGCAGCCAATTAATTAAACCAGGAGGGCCCAGGAAGTTCCCAACGGGAAATTGGAATCGATAACGATCTGACCGTAATATCTGACCGCTGTCAGACGCTACGCCAACTTCAAATTTTCCCACGGAAACGATCCGTTTCAGCCGCGTTGTATTTTCATTAGCGGCCACTTTCTGTCCTGTTTCATTAACCTGGCCAGCTTCCTGCACAGCAGTTGATACATATTCGGTACCGTGACCCCCGCGTTTGGGATTTGCTTTTACCCGTCGCAACCGAACTTCGCCGATGTTTGAGGGCAAACAGCCGCGTGTCGTTCGCCAAAGCGAGGAAGAACACGTAGCACTTTAATTTCTGCCAGGCTTGGTAAATAGCAGCGCGTTTTCGATCATGCCAAATGAACATCTGGCAAAGAGGTCTGCGCGTTACTGGTTGATCTGCACGGCTCCAGACGAATCGGGCTGGATTTATTGAAAAAAAAAAAAAAGGACTCGCGAGATTTGCTTTTGAAAGTGATGCAAGTGCCACTGGCTGACATTCGATATAAATCGAGTGCTTTTCGTTGCCCTTATTTTGTAATTATTCTGTATAAGGTTCATTTATACTACAGTGAACTGAAGCGTCGATAATGTTTCATTATTACTCTGCACCTGTGATTGCTTTTGATCGTCACAACGAAAGAAATTACGCGTTCAACGCGTCGAGTGAATGTGTTTCATTTTCAACCGGAGATTTAGCACCGGAGGAAGAAAATCGGATACGAAAAGCAGATGAAAAATGAGACACAGTGTCCATTCAATTTAGATCAAAATCAGAACGAAATAGAAAGAGAATTCTTTGTTAAATCACGATACAAAAGTTGTTTGTTTAATTGTTACTTTTCAACTGTGTGAACGCCGAGGATGAACGAGGAGGACTGGTTTATTGATAAATTAAATTCCTTGGCAACAAGTCGAGCACGAGGCTGCGGAATTAATGTTTCGAAATGACGGCGCAATCGAGCGAAGTGCATTCGCTCATGGACCTCTCCGTGTACATATTAATGAATAACGATTAGAAATAATAACAGTGACAGAATATCATCGATGCATCGATAATATATTCGTTTCATGCACGATTGGTCAACAGTATAAACGGACCTCTAAGCGTATTGATCGTATCGAGTAAAATTTGTTAGAATCTCTTTCGGAATATTTATACTTTGGAATGTTGTAATATTTATCACGTGTAATTTAGTACGTGTTTAAAGATGAACGAATCGCGAGATTAATTGTTAATACTTTTCTTCGTATCGCGCAATTTGTCAAGTGGAAGTCTCGATAACGTAGTGCATCCGCACAGCGAGTCTTTTTTTGATAACAGAATGATGCAAAGCAAAGCGATTGTTCTCTTTGCGTTTATATCTTTTGCAACACTCTCTTTTGTCTCGCAGTCTGTCTAAACGCTTGCTCTCCAACGTTGGCGCCAGCGTATGACTGTCACCGGCGATTTAAAAACACTCTCACCCTCCCGCACCTATACATACACATATATGTACGTAGTTTCAGCCACCGGCCACTCGATCTGAAGCACGTTCGTTCGTATCTTTATTTTCTAAACGTTTCTGGTCACTTTGTCATCTCGGAAAACCTTTTCACGTCCAGATTGACGGATAATATCCAACATACTCGTAAATAGTCCTTCGTTCTACATATATATATATTTCCCTGTGAGTTTTCATATCATATATTTCTTCGCACAAATTATGCAGTGGTCATAGAGCTAATAAAGAGAGACGGACAGAGAGCTAATAAATATTTCACTTGTGCAAATTATTTTCTTCAATGGACGATCGAAAGAGAATTTCACACCTTTCACACGCGGATTTATAGTCTTAGAAACGTACAAGACGTGTCAAAGTACACAGTCTGCGAGACGAACAGCTTCCATCCGGTATGACACGTGCTCAATCTCTATTTTTCAGTGACAAAGCTTCGAGACGCACGCTTGAGCACATCGTCGATACACACATCGCCTTCAAACTTTAACCACTTGCGCTGACAACTGATTGCGGACCATAACGAGTGACCGAACCGTTATACAATAATTTGTCGCTTTCGTTTTGAAACTCGTCGGTACGATATCACTGGATAGAAATTATTGAGAAGGCAACAAATTCATTATTTGTTCTGCCTATTTTGTTTCACTTGAACATACTTAAAACTTAGAGAAAATATTACAATTTTGGAACGAAAAAGTCTCGACGTGCGTGGCACGTCATTCCAGCGCAAGAGGTTAAACTCAACTTGTTTTTTTTTTGTTTTTTTATTAACAGACGTTTATTTTGTGCCAGTATATACAGTATTTTACACATTTACAAAGGCATAAGCTTATCGAGTAAAAGCTTATCGGTTTGAAGATTAAAGGCTCCAGCCCTGGAGCACGTGCAATCTTAAGATAGAAATTTGTTACATTGCACTTATTGCTACATTAACAGTAAACAATCGTTAATTTTTGCCTTAACTATATGGGTTATGTTTTTCATTATTATTATTATTATTATACAAGGCACGGGAGTGTACAATAATATTTTGATTATGTGTAAGGGGAACGGATGGACGGCGCTATTCTTGTATATAATGTTTTATATTAATTATTACTTATGTTCATTAAATATTATAAGACTATAAAATTGTTGTACTGCACTGTATAATTATAACTATCTGTAACGTTGTATTAGAAATGTTTTAAATGTAGATTATCGTAGAATTAGTTTAGATTCTATGAATTGAACGTTGCTTTCTCTTCTTCGAAATGTGGACGGAGAAAATTCTAGGCCCTGTCATGTTAAACTCGACTTGTGTTATCACGCGAGAGATATTCTTTCTCTACTAATTCCAAGGCTTGTTCAACCACCGTGGCTCTAACAGTCACTGGTACTCGATGGAATTGATTTAGCAGTTGATTGAACGGCGTCCGGCCAGAAACTCTTCGGATGTATACGATAAATAAATTAGATCACGGGATCACGCTGAATTCCTGGCGGTTTGCCGGCAGTTCACGCGGAAACGGGCGCCACGGGTGGGAGGGTGGATATCGATCGGGAAGCGTATTTGTTTCCTTTTGTGAAAATTCTCGGAGCCCTCGGAGAGGGAAGAGTTATCGAGGGTTTTTCAAAGAGAATCGCTAGGTTGCTTGTGCGACCGAAAAAGGGTCGAGAGCAATTAACCGAGGAAGTGGCACGGCCGGCCGGCGAGATATTATTTTTGCGCTCGCCTACTGGGCTCCACTTTTAATTTCATCGCGCCATGAAACGTCGTATTCTTTCCCACTTTGCCGTTTAATTCGCCGGATTTACGGCGCGTTAATTCAATCGCGGTGCTCGCGTTCGGCCGAAAAAGAAGAGGGAAAAAACGAGGGACTGTTTTTCAGTGACGCTTCTTGCCGCTTTGCTCTCCCACTCGCGTCGATCACCATGGTGTCGTTCGATAAAACGTCGAGCAAGACGTGTCTGATAAAAAGAGCTTTACTTTCGTAAAAGTTTTCGTTGCCGCGATGAAACGTTTTGTATCGTTTCCTTCGGAAAAATGAATCTCCAACCATCTCTCGAATAACAACGCAACGATTTAAATTAAAAAGTCTGCGAGAGGAGCTGTTTCCTTCGGGAAGAACAGCAATTTAGAACGTCGCGCGGGATATCTTTTTTATATATTTGTCACTTGGCTGATGGTACTTTACCTTTAAAAATTACGATCGTGGCGCACGAGCAGGTGTATATGTACGTGGCAAGCTGTTTCATATTTTATTGTTGCGACGAGCAAAGGGAACGACGCGACCGTTTCTGACGTTCGCCGCGCGATTCACGCTGGAAGAGCGAGGCGCGTTAAAGAATTAACGAAAGCGAGGGAGAAGAGCGTCACGTCGCGACGAAGAGGCTTGTTCGCGAAACGAAAACTTGGATAAACGGATGCGGCGCACGCTCAATTCGAATTGAAGCGCGTTCAATTTTTCAACCCTTTGTCGTTCGCCGAGTCTTCCTTTCGTGCCAGCTACATGGCCGCCTCGTAAACGAGAATTAAAGGGATTAAGCCTCCTAATCCCGAAAGCGCGGCAAATTAGACCGAGTGGCTACCGTTACATCGGCTACTCGTTCGCCTCTTCTTTCTGATTGACAAATAACTGCTGCGGGCAAACGAAATCGGGACACTTCGCCTTAACGTTCCCTCGAGATTTCAGACAAAGATACATATATACATCGTATTCGCAGTGCCACAAATCTTGCAGGCGTATTTTTATTGTTTTTATTTTTATTTGTTCTTGTTCTTTAATCTTCTGTTTTTTATTCTTTTTGTTAAGCTTGCCGACGAATGAACGTGCTCTTCAGTTTTTACACATTTTTTGCATCCCTCTAAACCTCAGTCAGTTTCAAACGTTTTCCAACACAACGCAAACAACTGTTACGGTATTATGCATCTTTACGTAATTAAAGTAGTATCTCTTCAAAATTTTTTTCTTTTTTTTTATTATTACTATAATATAACCTGTTTAATACTAGCTTAAGGAACCAGCAGATTTGATAAATTTGGGTAACTATATCACATTATCATCATAATGGAAATGAATTTCTTCTATTCTTCAAAACAATTTACTATGTTAATATTATTACGTCATTGTTTGATAATTTCATTCGTTTAACTTAACTTTTCGCCATAGCCACGTGGCACTGAAACGGCTAAGCAATTGTCAAACCTTCCTACATCGTAGAAAGTATACGTTTACCATGAAAGTGAAAATCAACATGTATATCTCGTAACGTATTACAGTGCATGTATTACACCGGCGTACTAATGGTCAGGATAGCGTTGTTCAAATTAAGCTTCCAGCTTACGAAGTTATCTCCGCTCTGTGTTCGTTATCACAGGTATGGAACACTAGATAACGCAGCAACGTAAGTGAGAAGTGTGTGTTGGTGAACATGATTACTAACGTGGACTAGGATGTGTTTATGACTCATACGGGGGACACAGAAGCACGTAAGAAATTCCACCTGTGGACAAGGATAATACGAGTGGCACCTCTAATGTGGGTATAAATTTTCCGCTGAAGGAAAGGACGAAAGTCCTCTGTTATCTTTCTCTTTTTCTTCCTTTTTGCTTCTTTTCCTTTCGTTTTGATCTCACCGATTTAATCTCACCAGAAAGAATTTCCTAAGATCGTCGACGTAATACTGCAGGAATCCCCGGGGAATTACGCGATAATTAATGCTTGAATATAGTCGGAGCAGCTATGTATAGTAACAACAGTCTGATTCAGGACGTGGTTAATAGGACATTCAATCGCGAATTTCCAACAAGTCTGGAGACAGGCAGGCCTCTTAGGAGAGATCGCTATAATCAGAACGGTGAATATTCTGGCGAACAGTCGATTATCTAAATGGACGATTGATTGTCGCTTCGGAATGCGCTAGTACAGTCTGTTTCGAGTGTCCAACTTCAAGCACAGTGTTCCAATAACTAACCGGAACGATCGAAACAATCTCTCGACGACCCGTAAATTGTGTCATTTTTTCCCCGCCGCTCTATTGCCAGAGATAAATCCTCAAACAGAAAAAAGGAAAAAAAAAAAAGAAGGAAAAAAGCGTAGTGACAACTTCAAATAAAACGGTCAAACACAGTGATTTACGAGAGAGCACTCTCATCGTTTTTCCATCTTTCCACTTTACGAAATCGAAGACAACACGATCGTTATTCCGGGCACAAGCCACAGAATAACGATCGTGTTTTCCTCCGAAAAGCAAAGGGCTGAGACAGAGGGGGTGGGACGCGAACTGACGTAGCAAAAATCGCAGATCGTTTGTTTTCTCGCTGTCATGCTCGCGGCCAATCGGCCAATCGGTCAGCGGATCAGTGAAAAAAACCAGACCCCACGTTCAATTAATAAACGACCGAACGAATATAAATAAAACGACGGCGCGAGGTTTCTCGCTGCCATTGAACAAGGCTCAGCGAGATATCTTCTGTTACTCGGTCGGCGTTAAATTGAATTTTACAATCCATTTGACGCGCATAAAAGAACAACGCCGCGTGGCATCGAAGATTTAATCAGCTGTTGATCGCGAGCCGGTCGAGTCGTTAGCTTTCTTGTCGTCGTACCTTTGAGACACATTTGAAACAAAGAGAGCCAGTCACGTTCGTTAAGACTTTGTTTTCTTTCAATCCTCCTCTCATTATAGCTAACTCGCGAGGCTGAGAGAATTTTAGGCTCGAGAGTTTTGAAAATTAATAACCACTCGTCTTTCTGACGACGGATATGATACGACGCTTGGCGAAGAGACCGCGAAGATTATTCTGAGAATCGAAATTTCAGGTTTACTGCAGCCTAGGCTTACTCCTTAGGTAGGCTTGTTGCTTTTATGTTCCCTCTTATGGTTCTGTCTTTTATTCCTCTGTCTTTACGCTTTCGTTTTCTTATTCCTTTTGTTAAGTTTGTGACGTGGACGTGCTCTTCAGTGTCGGCTTATCAAATTAGAAGTTTTTACTCGTCCTTTTGCGTCCCTCAAGTTTCCTAAATCATTTAGAGAATTTACAACGAGGTCTCTAAATCACATTGTCAGTTAAAACAGTTTTGTTTAATCCCTCGGCTAGGGGAAACTTTGATACGTACCACACGTAGCTTCAATCGCGACCTATATTGAAAACGGTGAAACTTTTCGTCAGTATTTCGTCAGAAAGTGTATTGAAACAATCAAAACACTAAATTTTAGCATTATGTATTTAAACCAATATTATTTATTTCGATCGTATTCTGCTAATTGAATTGTCAATGTACACGCTAAAGATTTAACAGTAATTTTGAGCTTTATTATCATAATAACAATTTAGGAATCAAATATCTAATAATCTAGGAAAATGTGGTACAATTCGAAATGTAGGTCGATACATAATCCTACATCACATTTCTTGCATTCGTGATGATTCTTATCCCTTTTTCTATTATGTTTTCTACACACTACACATTTTCTCTGATTAATTTATTACTACACCTTTTCATTTTAAGGTTTTCATTAAATGAAATAACTGTAAAATAATCACGTTTAAATAATATACGACTAACGGAAGATTTAATTGTTGAATTAGAACTCACTTATGTCTGGTCCAATATTTTTTTGCTGCAATTATTGTCAATAACATTTTTAGGCGCCTTCAATTTTCATTCAAGCAACGCCTTTCGATTCTAATATCTACCAAGGGGTTAAAATATTTCCCAATATATTACAAACGAATATTACAACATTATGTATTTTAATAAAGCAGTTATGACTTCTTCCAAACAATTCAACAATTTACTATCACATCGTTGTTTGATAATTTGATTCTTTTAATTTACTACCAAAATAAAATAATTTACTACCAGAAAAAAAAGAAACTCATTGTTATACTAAATACATACTATGACTACACCTTTCCTTGCCCTGAGAATTTAAAATTAAGATCGGATGACGCGGCGATCAACGTGTTAATTGAAGGATGAAGGCGACAAATAATTTGGGCGAGTCTCGGCCCGTTGATTTCCAGAATACGATACAATGAGAACTAGTCTCAAACGAAACGCCGACGTTGTCCTGAAATATCGTAGGCTTGATTTCATGCCGCGCCGAGGTGCAAATGGAAAACACACGCGATACAACTCGATCGATACGTACATTCTCTCTGTCTTTTACTCTCTCTCTCTCTTCCTCCCTTTCTCTTTCTCTCCCCACCTCGCGGCTTTTACGGTGCTTCCACGTCTCGAAATAATCGCCTGACTGGCGGATGCGTTTCGAACCGGATACCAGGGCAACTATTGTAGCCCCGCGGCGAGACTGTGGAAACGCGGCGTGATCGATTCGGTGTTGCAGGCCACGGCGAACGCGAAGGAGACAGCGACCGCGGCCGATATTCAAATGCGGATACCACGAGGCAGTTGTTGCCTCGGTTAAAAAGATTTGAGGTTTCGAGGCTTTGTTTACACGAACCGAGGCCAAATATTGGCGTTGGCCAGCGAGGCCGCGAGAAAGAACAGTTCAAGCCACGAATTGCGAAACCTGCACGAATCTTCCCCGCTTTTTCGTACGTTTTTTTTTTTTTTTTTTTTTTGAAACGAATGATACGTGATCCGTGCCATTTCCGAGATCATGACTTCAATTATAGCAATACGCATACGAATATGGTAATTTTTCTTTGAAGAAAAGAGCTACTTTTCTTTGTTAATGGATATCGAGAGATAGCAAAATACGAAACAGATCATCATCATCTAGAATACATCGATGGAATTTAAACGAAAGATACTTCACGCGAACGAAAATGAAAAAGTTGGATATTTCCTTTATCCTGCAGTCCGTTTCTGAAGGAAATAAACTTGAAAAATGCGCGAGATGGCATAGCCATTTCGCGCCACGAATCTTGCAACGTAATGAGTTTCGCGATGCAATTACCGGTTAGCTCTATTTGTTGGAGAAAGAAACAAAAAAAAAAAAAAAAAAAAAAAGGGAAAAAAAAAAAAAAAAAAAAAAAAAAAAAAAAAAAAAAAAAAAAAAAAAAAAAAAAAGAAAAAAAAAAAAA
>NW_025110786.1:68439-89098 GCF_011392965.1 Frieseomelitta varia | reverse complement strand
CAACACTTTGCAAATAAATGGATTGGTCGTGGAGGTCCTATTGCATGGCCTGCTCGTTCTCCGGATTTGAATCCATTGGATTTTCATTTGTGGGGACGTTTAAAATCTATTGTATACATGCTGAAATACTACGAAATAGAATAGAGCAAGGCTTCCGACAAGTTCGAGAAACACCAGAGAATGACAGAGAGAGTAACCAGATCAATGACAAGACACGTGCAGGCTTGTCTTCAAATGCAAGCTAGTCATTTCGAGCATCTTTTGTAAAAGTAATTAAAACGGAAAATTATTCATTATATCTCGTAAACGAGGACAGATACGACGTATATTTATATGACATTTTTCCATTATTTTTTAGGCGTATCAATCAGCTCCCGAAGTTACGAAACACCCTGTGTAATATTAAAAACAAGACGTGCGAGTTATAAGAAAAGGAAGAAGAAAAGAAAAGGCAGATTTACACGGTGTGGAGGGGATCGATTGCTCGGTCGCATATTAACGAGCTTGCACCAAGCCGTGATTAGCATGTCACCTAATTCACCGTATCCGGCACAGCCTCTTGGACATTTATTTAAATTTTACGCTGTTCCCCGATGTGCAGATGCAATGGGAAAGGGGTACACGTCGGCCAACATCCATGAAATCGCGCGCCCTTCGAGGACAAAGGATCACGTAGCAGCGTCGCGTACGTTCAGTTACTAATTGGCTCGTCCCGGATCCTTCGTGATATTAATCTCTCTTTCCCTTCAACAATCTCGACCGACTTGAACTTCAATTCCTCTCACTTGAAAAACTTTCTGCAAATGAAGTTTCATTGCTCGTTGGAAATTGTTTCGCGCGATTTCCTCCTTGTAGCAATCTCGACGTTCGATCTGCTCTACTCGGGATTTGTCAAAATCGTTCTGTTGAAACGTTGAAACAAGAAGAAGCACAAGTCTGTTTCCATCAGTGAGATGATGTTAGTTCGTACAATGTGTAATGAAATTAATAAAAAAGGACAAGCCAGTTCGGTGACTCGAAAATTTGAATCTTTTTCAATTACACGCGCCCGCGAGAAAGAGAGTTTTTAAAAATTCATCACTAAAAATTGTCGAACGAAAAAAGGGAAAACATCGCGTGTCACAGTTTCAAAGAATTTCCTACCAATTTTCTACGAATCGTTGCATTCGATTTTTTTCTCACAAGGTTACGTCAGTTAGAATTAAATTAAATTAAGTTGTACTGCAATTTCTCGTTGCAATCGCTGTCGAGTGAAAATTTTTCCAATCGTGCAACTCGCAATAGTATCGTACATACGTAGCGACGTTCGGTTCGTTTAATTGAATTCGTTCGTGGTTCGAATCGCCCCCTCACCGACGATATGATAGTGGTCGAATCCCGAGGATTCCAGACGATCCCCGATTCCGCGGGGCTTAGCAGCAAGTTCTCTCTCGCATGCTCAGGTGTTCGCTCCCACAGGCTTGATCCACCGCCCAGGGATGTTTAAGTGTTTGACGTTCGCATTACGCGGAAATCCACTCGTTCCCTCCGCTGATTCGCGCGAAGAAAGATGAAATATAATTCACTCTGCAGATGCCGCCGGCCGTCGAACGATAAAGAGAAACGTCCTTCGAACGAAAAATCTTTGAGGAAAAGACGATACAACGCGCTCGAAAGATGACAGAGTGTCAAAAAATTGTTTGAAGTTGTTCGGAAATGTTTGTACATCGACTTGGAATCTCGTACCTGTGCAAAGGCTAGCGAGCAACCTGTATTTAACCACTTGCCGCTGGCAACTGGATCGCGGACCATAACGAGTGACCGAACCGTGCACAGTAATAACCGTCGCTTTCTCTTTGATACTCGTCGGTATGACGGTATCGCTGGATAGAAATGATCGAGAGGTAATGTTATTTTACAAATTAACAAATTGAAAATTTCAAATTCATTTGTTTTGCCTGGACTATACTTAAATAAACCGAGGAAATATTGAAATGATCGAGAGGTAATGTTATTTTACAAATTAAGAAATTGAAAATTTCAAATTCATTTGTTTTGCCTGGACTATACTTAAATAAACCGAGGAAATATTGAAATGATCGAGAGGTAATGTTATTTTACAAATTAAGAAATTGAAAATTTCAAATTCATTTGTTTTGCCTGGACTATACTTAAATAAACCGAGGAAATGTTGCAACTGATAGATATAAAAATTTAATAAAGGGAAATAAGTTTGTCGAAATGAGGATCACCTATGATTAGAACAACAGTTGACTGGTAA
The DNA here is from genome assembly GCF_011392965.1 of Frieseomelitta varia. Lineage (NCBI taxonomy): Eukaryota > Metazoa > Arthropoda > Insecta > Hymenoptera > Apidae > Frieseomelitta > Frieseomelitta varia. Next base: position 86,838 of record NW_025110786.1, on the reverse strand, counting down.
CAATTGAAAAATAAAAAGGAAAACGTAAAAGAATTACCTAGAAAGACGCGTGTCCTTTTACTTTACGCAGATTATTTTGTACAGAACGTGACGAAACAATTTTGTCGATTGAAAGGCAGAGGCAGACCGATTGAAATAAATTTGGAAGTACGAAAGAAGCTTCCCCTTTCGGAGTGAAAAAAAAAAAAGAGAGAGAGAACGAGGAAGGCGATGTCGAAGTTCACGGGACCCTCGGATAAAATCCACGCATGGCTTATCCCGGCTTATTCCGGCTTATCCCAATCATTTCTGTCCCGGCTCGTCTCCTTCCTGGTGCCAATTACGTCAAATCAACGTCAGAGGACAATGTGAACGTGCGACGCGTGCACGATGCAGGTACCAAGACGTCTAGGTATAGCCTGGTTAATATCGTCGAATCGACGAGACGCTTCGAGGGGTACGTTTTCATTGATCCCTTTTTAATTTCCGGCTCGGCCAACCGATCCGAGTGCACGAATTCGAACAAAAATTGTTAAAGATCGATGTCAACACACGTTCCTATACTTTACATCTTGCGAATTGCAACAAACGTAAATGCAGAAACGAAGGAATTACTGAAACTATTACGTGTGCCTCGCGGTGTTTTGAATCAAAATGGAAAAGTTTTGAATTAAAAGGGAAAATTATTTGAATTAAAATGGAAAAGTTTTGAATAAAAATGGAAAATTATTTGAATAAAAATGGAAAAGTTTTGAATAAAAATGGAAAATTATTTGAATAAAAATGGAAAAGTTTTGAATTAAAATGGAAAATTATTTGAATAAAAAAGGGAAAGTTTTGAATTAAAATGGAAAATTATTTGAATAAAAATGGAAAAGTTTTGAATTAAAAAGGGAAATTATTTAAATTAAAATGGAAAAGTTTTGAATTAAAAAAGAAAATTATTTGAATTAAGATGGAAAAGTTTTGAATTAAAAAGGAAAATTATTTGAATTAAGATGGAGAAGTTTTGAATTAAAAAGGAAAATTATTTGAATAAACATGGGAAAGTTTCGAATTAAAATGGAAAAACCAAAAATTGAAGATCGTATTGATCGACTAGATCACCAAAGTAGATCAAAAATAAATAAATTGCACCTATATTTTTTTCTTACCTTGGAATTAAAATGGAATTATTTGAATTGAAGTGGAAAATTATTTGAATAAAAATGGAAAATTATTTGAATAAAAATGGAAAAGTTTCGAATTAAAATGGAAAAACCAAAAACTGAAGATCGTATTGATCGACTAAATCACTGAAGTAGATCAAAAATAAATAAATTGCACCTACATAGGTTTCTTGTCCTCGGAATTTACGATGAACTATTTGCACCATGAGCACCGTTATCACGGTAGTCGTGAGTTGTTGAATTTTTTTACATTTTTCATTATGCAAGTGACACGCAGTTGGATGAATCAATGAATCGAGAAAAATGACTGGGGTACGACGATAACGATCTCGAAACGGGATTCTGGGTCTAAGTCGTACGGCGACTTTAAACAACGTCCCATCGAAATCGTATTCAAAGCGGCGCGAACGATTTGCATATCGCAGCGTCACGAACGCCCCTTGTTCTACACCGCCGAAGGTCACATCTGCATTATAAAGAACACGGTGCAAAGTGGATTACGGTAATGGATAGCTCGCGATCGATCCTATTTGACTGCTCGACGATCGTACTGCGGATAATCGTAATCGTCCATCCAGGCAGCCGGTGTGAAAAACGACATACGCTTCTCAATTATTTCACACAGTTCACAAATAAATTCCGCGTGCTTTCTATTACAGTTATAAATAAACTGTCGGGATACAAACGTGTCGAGAATTAAAAGGAGCTTCTGTTCCTTTAAATCTCTCGTTTTTTTTTTTTTTTTTGCCAATGTACGTGAAACGACAAAGTAAATTTTGATCGGTAGAGCGAACGTTAATCTCTGATCTAACAAATTCGTGCTCGTTTGTTGCACTGACACTTGTTCACGGCGATGAGACATAAACTCGATGAAAATAAATCAATCGAAAACGAGCGCCGAGTTCGTTGGTACAAATATGCCTACAAATTCAGAAACAATTTGCAAACCGTTCATACGAAATCAATTTCATGAAATTTTGCAGTATGTAAATTCGCATGAACGTTAACAGTGTCTTCTACTGGTGAACCAACTACGGATCAGGCTCCAGAATTTTCCAAGGAGGATCTGCAAGTATCTCCAGATCGGTGAACGTTTGAACGCTTTTCTCAGAGCGTTGATTAAACACGCGTCAAACAGAGGAGAGCTTCGTCAAGGGGGCGGAGGGCGTTCGTTTAAAATCGTTCGTTGGAACAGTCGGAAAGAAGTACGGCGAGGGTCGGCCGAACAGTGGAAGTTACGTGTATATATATATCCTTTACGCCGGTCGCCATACGAATCTAATTGGCACTAATTTTCCCCGGACCTGTTCTCCCGGGCGCAGGAGAAACGCAAACAAGGAATACGGGGATACGCTCAATCGCTCGCACAATATTGACCCTGCAGCTAGCGTGGACAGAATAGAGAGAGAGAGAGAGAGAGAGGAACGAATGAAACATAATACATCCACCCCCGCCTAGCAAACGAACTGCCAAAGCGTTCCATTCATTCCGCTAGGGAGCCGCGCCGAGTATTGACAGCCGGTCATTAGAAGCACCGGCGAAATACAGAGGTGGTTGGGTTATGCGTGGACTCGTACAGGATCGTTCAAAGACGACACGAGCCGGAGAATGGCCGAATGTACGCTGATCACGGTGGAGAATGGTAATCTCGGGAAAAAATCCGACGTTCCACGGAAATCATCCTTTCCTCGAAACGCGAGTATCACGTTTGTCTTTTGTTAAAACGACGTTTGCTGCTGGGAGGGAATTTTATATTAGAGTGTGGTTTGGGTTAGGTTAGTGTATATGGTGAATCATATTTGAGTATCATCGTAGCAATTAAAAGTGGATATTATAATAAAATTAAAACGATATAATTGATATAAAAAATAAAATAATATAAAGATTAAATAATAATGAAAATAAAATAAAATAATATATATAATTGTTATAAAAATTAAATAAAATTAAATAGTAATAAAAATAAAATATAAAATATAAAATATAAAATATAAAATATAAAAATGTAAAATATAAAATGTAAAATATAAAATATAAAATATAAAAATGTAAAATATAAAATATAAAATATAAAAATGTAAAATATAAAATATAAAATATAAAATATAAAAATGTAAAATATAAAATATAAAATATAAAATATAAAAATGTAAAATATAAAATATAAAATATAAAATATAAAAATGTAAAATATAAAATATAAAATATAAAATATAAAAATGTAAAATATAAAATATAAAATATAAAATATAAAAATGTAAAATATAAAATATAAAATATGAAATGTAAAATATAAAATATAAAAATGTAAAATATAAAATATAAAATATAAAAATGTAAAATATAAAATGTAAAATATAAAATATAAAATATAAAATATAAAATATAAAATATAAAATATAAAAATATAAAATATAAAATATAAAAATATAAAATATAAAATAATATAAAAATTTCAGACGAAATTGATACTAAAATTGATAGTACATAGAATACCAAATTTAGATCAAAACGGTTGGTAGTTTGAGGAAACGAGATGAACACATACGAGCTCACGTTCTGGAACGTATCCAACGACGAGATTTACATTTCAATTCAATCCTACGTGAAATTCTAAAATTTAGAGCGAAAGATTCGACATATAGTCTACATTCTTCGACATCTACGTTCAACTCTGTACATCTCCATCCAACAAGGAATGAAAAGTTAGTAAGAATTGTAAAAAAAAAAAAAAAAAAAGAAGAAATCAAACCTTTATTAGATTCGCCAACTTTGAAGCGTTCTATACCGATACACCTACGCCCGGTAGCCCATTGCGGACTTCTCGATCGGACCATAACCCTCGTAACGCGATACGGTGCACGGCTACCTGAGCCTGAATTCGTACGTTCGTCGACCGGGTCTGTCTGTCTGTCTGTCTGCACGTCAGGGCCTTGGCAACGTCAGTCTGCCTTTTCGACTCTTGACTTTGACTGACGTTCGCATTGGCCCCGATCGAAAGGTTCGACGAGGATAGTCCGCGAGATTGGACGTTTCTGGGGGTTTATCGTGGCTCTGGTCCATCTGCTTGCTTCAACGATCTGGGGGGGAGTAGAATAATCAGATTGTTGATTATGATACGGGAATTAGGTAGGGTATCTCTGGCCCTTGACAATCCATATCGACACGTTACATTGGTATTTGAAGAGAAACGCTTGGGAGATTTAAGTTGATCAGAGGCGTCGTGCCATTTTCACGCAATTCGCTGGCTAATGTTGCATGCACGAGACTTAGTGTGGCAAACGAAACGTCATAGTCCACTGACTATGATAGCTGATACTAAGAATGACGGTGCGAAACCTCGCGGTCAATGAGCCATCCTAGAGAAGCCGAGAGCGTCACCACAACGTGCATACAGATTCTATCACGACGATGAAACATTCACGTTTTTCAATTTCGTTGTTCAGTCGCACTCTGGTAGAAAGATGTACATGCATATCGTCATGACTAATAATGTTCGTAACAGCCAGATATGAAGCCGCGGTTCTTTTGGGTGTTACGTTTGCCATTAATGGGAGTTTGTAAAAGGAAGATATTCTTTGGTAAACTATTTCAAGTAATAGTAATTTCTACTACTATTTCTACTAATAGAAATAGAACTATTTTAATAGTAAACTATTTTAGTAGTAAACTATTTATATATAGTAAATTATTTTAGTAGCAAATTATTTTAGTAATAAACTATTTTAATAACAAACTATTTTAGTAGTGAACTATTTATATATAGTACACTATTTTAGTAATAAACTGTTTTAATAGTAAACTATCTTAATAGTCAACTATTTGTATATAGTAAACTATTTTGGTAATAAACTATTTTAATAGTAAACTACTTTAATAGAGTAAACTATTTATATATAGTAAACCATTTTAGTAGTAAACTATTTATATGTAGTAAACTATTTTAATAGTCAACTATTTATATATAGTAAACTACTTTAATAGTAAACTATTTTAATAGTCAACTATTTATATATAGTAAACTACTTTAATAGTAAACTATTTATATATAGTAGACTATTTACTATAGTAAACTATTTTAATAGTCAATTATTTATTTATAGTAAACTATTTTAATAGTAAACTATTTATATATGGTAAACTATTTTAGTAATCAACTATTTTAATGGTAAACTATTTGAATAGTAAATTATTTTTATAGTAAACTAATTATATATATTAAACTACCTTAACTATTAGTAAACTATTTTAATAGTCAACTATTTATATATAGTAAACTATTTTAATAGCAAACTATTTTAATGGGGTAAATTATTAATATATAGTGAACTATTTTAATGGTAAACTATTTGAATTGTAAATTATTTTTATAGTAAACTAATTATATATATTAAACTACATTTTATAGTAAACTACCTTTTATACTAAATTACCTTTTATAGTAAACTAATTATATATATTAAACCAACTATTAGTAAACTATTTTAATAGTCAACTATTTATATATAGTAAACTATTTTAATAGTCAACTATTTATATATAGTAAACTATTTATTATAGTAAACTATTTACTATAGTAAACTATTTATATTTTAATAGTCAATTATTTATTTATAGTGAACTATTTTAATAGTAAACTATTTATATATGGTAAACTATTTTAATAGTCAACTATTTATATATAGTAAACTATTTATTACAGTAAACTATTTACTATAGTAAACTATTTTTAATTGTACAAGAAAGTTTAATTGTACCATCATTTTAATTGTCCAAGAAAAGTCCTGAAACTCTAGCATTCCATCGAGTATCAAGAAACACGCGACATATATAATGTTCATCGACATGTACGTGTTACACACAAGCACAAAGAACCGTCCCGGTGACGTTTTGGAGCGGCGGCCGGAGAGGCAGGATATGAATATTTCTCGGAGCAGCAGCGGGGACACGTGGCCCCGGGTGAATCGACGAGCGTTCAGTGCACCAGGGGGTGGACAGGGGACGGCGCGTTCTCCTCTGTGAACCGGCCGACCTTTGAACGTTGTCGCGTAGCCTTAGCCCTCCATGCTAAGCCCTCGGTAATTGCCAGCATCACGGGGGATCTAGCAGGCCGATCCACGCGACTCTACGAATCGGTGCGACTGCGTTTAATTACACGTCACGTACCGTTCAAACCGGCGACGTCTCTATTATCCTGGCTCCTTGCTTCTTGCCTTGTCGAGCCGGCTTCGTTCAACAAATGAATAAAAAAAGGAAAAAAGAAAAAAAGGAAAACGCTTCCCCTATAAATTTGCCCGTTGTTCTCTGGAGAGCGCAACACGTTGAATTATTTTATTATTATTTGATTTTTCATGGTACACCATATATGATTTATATAAAGTCCATTGGCTTTCTGCCCTGATCTTTGACACTTTTATTAACATTCTACGGAATGTTACTAATTGGAGAAAAGAATGTAAATTTAATACTGACCGATTCGATTTTTCATTCATTTCTGTGTGATTCTTCTTTGCCCTGCTCGTTGTATTTTTTTTTTCAACTCGTTCACGATGAAAGGTAATCGCGTCTCAAAAATTCAATGCGAAAGCCTCTGTGTTTCGAACGAGGCTTTCGCAATTCGCGAAGTTAACGGTGCACGTCCGGGCCGTGGTAAAAGTCCGAGAGTCATCTCGATTGTCTTTGCGGTCTCTCCCCGCCGCGAATATCGCAGGACCAACCACAGAATTCCGACCGCACGATCGTGATGTCTCGCCCTTTTTATTCGTACCTGGCTGCGAGAAACGCCAAACATTATACAACCACGTCCCGTGCATTGCGGAATATCGCCTTCAATTTCCCTCGCAGGGAGAACGTTTCGAGAGTATAATTTCCGAGCGACACGTTCGAGCGAGACAGTAGCTTTCGGCTGTAATCGGTAATTTTCTGCCATTTGTCATTTTCGAGAATTATCGTGCCTTGGGAAGAAACCGGCAATAAAGACAATCGTGATAATTTCGAGCGAAACCTTTTTGTTTCGAGCTTCACTTTTACTTGCGATGAAACGAGTGACGAGATCATCGAGTAAAATTGATAAAAATTCTAAAACAGAGAAATTTGTATGTTTTCAAACATTGAAGCAGTTTTATTTATTATATTATAGTATATTAATAATATGTATAATATGTATATTATAATATATTAATAATATGTATATGTATGATATTATGATATATTAATAATATGTATATGTATAATATTATAATATATTAATAATATGTATATGTATAATATTATAATATATTAATAATATATTATACTATAATATTTGTTACATTACTACAATGCTATATGACAGTAGTATAATATTTGTTATACGCAAGCTTTCAGAAGGGAGATGTGAAACGAGTGACGTGATTCTCAGTTCGAGTAAAATAGATAAAAATAGGGAAATTTGTAATTTTCAAACATTAAAACAGTTTTATTTCTTATATTATAATATATTAATAATATGTATAATATTATAATATGTATAATATGTATAATATTACAATATATTAATAATATGTATAATATGTATAATATTATAATATATTAATAATATGTACAATATGTATAATATTAGAATATATTAATAGTACGTATAATATGTATAATATTATAATATATTAAAAATATATAATACTATAATATTTGTTACATTACTATAATGCTATACGACAGTACTATAATATTTGTAATACGCAAGCTTTCAGAAGGGGAATGAAACGAGTGACGAGATTTTTAGTTGGAGTAAAATTGATAAAAATTCTAAAATAGAGAAATCTGCATGTTTTCAAACGTTAAAACAGTTTACTATACTAACATTAATATTAAATAGTGTTATACTAATACTAATATCAATCAATACTACACTAGTTATATAATTATTTTTACATATTATATATAATCATTATTATATATTTATTAGTATTATACTATACTTATAATTTGTTATACTACAAGTGAATTTGGAAATTTACAAGAAACTTATCCAGACAAGTGACCCGATTTTCTCTCGAATTTTCTTCCCTGTTCTAAATGAAACAAGCAAGTAAAAGGGAATGCTCTCCGAGTCTTGAAACAGCGAGGCAAGAAAGCAAAACTTTGTTCACATCGTCGAAAGAACGAAGGTCGAAACGGGAGAAACGAGCGAGAGAAATGGATTCTCATCGATAATAGAGAAAAGAGCAACGACGAGACTTTTCCCTTTTTCACCGTTTTATAATCCTGCGAGCTGGAATACCGAAAGGGGTGCCCTTATTGTACGACATAATTTACTGTCTGCAAACAGACGGGGCGTCGATGTAAAACATGTGCAAACACGGAGCCGGATTATATACCGATGCAACGTCTCCTCTTTCTCTCTCTCTCTCTCTCTCTCTCTCTCGTATCGTCTCACCAACCCTCTCTCTGTTCTCTCGTTTTCTCGGTGTCGTTTTCGATTGAATGCCCGTGGAACAGGGATTTATTTCGAGCCGTGTAAAATGACTCGAGTTGAATTGAGTTGTATACCTTATATGCCCGCCTCTGTACGTTTCATCCCGGTAGAGAATGGCGTCGACGCAGAGGTGTTCCTTCGTTTTTCATTTGACACCGAAACACTCGTCTCGATGAAACGAACACTGCGACATTGTTGGTTGGTCGGGAATGGAGAATACCTTTCAACAGAGGAGTTTCGCAAAAATCGGTTTCGGCAGCAAGTGTTAATACAAAGTGAAATATTCTCCGAGAAATATCATTGAATAACTAAGAATGTAATTAAGTGCAATGTGTTGATGATAATAAATAAAAAAATTCTCAGTTTAGTAACATTGACGACGAATGGCGACGTCACTGTGGCCGCACGTTTATCAAGTTTCATTTTATTCAGTACATTACAACGTGCACACGATGAAAATGAAATAACTGGAAAATAAAATCGAGATGATGTATGATGGCGAGATGATGTACCAAGCGCCAAATACTAGCAAGTATCTTAACACCTCGTCGAGGTGTTATTCTTTCACTCCTGCGGACCATAACGAGCGACCGAGCCGTATACAATATTATAGAAACTATTAAAAAGTAGTAATAAACTCATCATTTGTTCTGCCCTGGTTACATTTAAGTATACTTAAAAAACGTTACTTAAAAATATACTTGAAAGAACTTTGGAACACCCCCCCCCCCCCACCTTCCATTCGACAAAATTTCATCGAAACTCCACTACGTAAATCGATTCGAAGATGTCAAAAAACGAAAGACAGAAAGATGGCGAGTCAACGAATCGAGACGAAGAGGAACGAAGGTGGGACTGACGCAATTAACGACGTTCGATGGAGGGGCGCAGGATTAATCGGCAACAGGAGGAAGAAAAAAAGAGGATTCGCAGGGGGAGGGGGGGAGGGCGAGCGAACGTGGAAATAATTTCGCGAGAAGAGCAACGAGGGTTGCGACGATCGATACACCAGTTTACCGTGTCTCCTCTTCGTCTCCTCCCTGGTATCCATGGTGACGTAGCAATGGCCGACGTTGGACGTCGCGGCGCCTGCGTCCACGTTCATTATAATTGAATTTCCTTCCGGATAAAGCGTTCTCGACGAATTTCGGCTCGACCCACCGGTCGCAAAAACCGGCGGCTCATCCTCTTTACGTCTGCGAACGGTTCGGTAGGACGAGGGTCGAGATATCCTTTAAACTGCAGCCAGCAGCTCTCCCTTTCTCTCGACCGAAAGTCGCTTAAACTCGAAGCTTCTTCCGTGTCTTCGCGAGATTATTAGAAGAAAGTTAGATAAACGGGGGAGTTTAGTTGAGTTTGCTGCGAAATAAAATAAAAGCTACGGAAAGCCGGTGTTACTATCGTAACAGGTTACCAGGGAAACTTGAAATTTTGCACGAACGCAAAAGTTTGAGATGGTTCGTTATGACCGTATGAAAGCAGCTGAATTTTTTGTGTGTTATCGCGAGCAGTATGTCAACGTATGTCAGAGATTTTAAAAAAAATTTTACGAAACATGCTTGTGATTTTTCTACATGCAATTTCCAAATGGAATACGCATCTTTGTTGTAGATACATTTGTAAATGTATGCATGTGACACTTATAGGAAATCCAACACTTTTGAGACAAAAGTCGAAGTAAATTGAATTAAATTTTAAGAAATTGAAATTAGAGTAATCGAAGGAACTGAATTAAATTTTAAGAGATTAAAATTAGGATAATTCGAGAAATTAAATTAAACTTTAAGAAATTGAAATTAGAGTAATTGGAGAAACTAAATTAAAATTTAAAAGATTTTCACAAGCATATGAAAAACAAATTTCAATTTGACTTTCTTGACCCGTATATTGTACAGTTTCATAAAATGAAAGATCATGATTTTTCTCGAGGGGACGTTTTTCACCCATAGAATCATTTTTGAACAGAGGAAGAAAAGAAATTTCAAATTTTTAGTTTTGTTAGTCGATTGAATGAAATGTCACAGCGAAATATGGTACTTATTTGCATACATGTACATTGGTCCTCGAATTTTATTCGTTGCAGCGTTTTACGCCAAACGATAATGGTCGAGAGAGGTATTCGTAGAAAATACTGGCAGAAGAATCGTGAATTTCTCACCCCTTTCACACGTCAAATACGGCAGCGAGACGGCGTTTAAGCCGATTCCAGAGCAGACTGACGGGGTATTTACCCGTTTCGGGATAATGCAAAGGCGCGATACGTGCGGCAAGTCGGTCGAAATCGCGGATTATTCCGTACATGGGAAAGGCAAACAACCTCAGCCAACCAAGCGTATAATAACAGACCATGTACAGAAAGTGGCACCGTGTAATTTATTTGGTATAAACATATTTATCGAACTCCCCTCTGAGATCCTCTCTGTTGACCATTTCAACATCACATTAATTTCATGTACTCCGTTTCACGAAATTTTCAAACGATGCAAAATATTGGACGAAAATATTGAATATATTGAAATGAAATTTAAATAATAATATAAAATTATATATAATAGTATATAATATAATTTATTATATAAATTTATATTGAATATAAAATTTATATATTGTAACAAATTTATGGAAAATTGGCCATTTTCTGTTAGCGTAAAATAGAAATTAGATAATTTTATCAAGTTATTAAACTAATTCTAGAAGACTGAGATTATTTAAGATTATTGTAACTTCGCAAAATATAATTAATCAACATAATATCTCTGTTGATCATTTCAATATCACATTAATTTCACGTAATTTTCAAACGATGCAAAATATTGGACGAAAATATTGAATATATTGAAATGAAATTTAAATAATAATATAAAATATTATGTATAAAATTATCTATAACAATATATAATATAATTTATTATATAAATTTATATTGAAAATAAAATTCATATACTGTAACAAGTTTATGGAAAATTGGCCATTCTCTGTTTGCGTAGAATAGAAAATAGTTAGTTTAACAATTTTATCAATTGTTAAACTAATTCTAGAAGACTGAGATTATTTAACATTATTGTAACTTCGCATGATATAATATCCAACACCATATAACATAACCAACGTAATATAACGTAATATTCAATTAATCAAAATATTAAACATCACAAACAAACTTTCTAGAGAAATTCACGTATTTTCGAGTGGAATCTTGAAAGTGCAACTGGTCCTTTGTGCAACTAGTTGGACAAGGAACAGCGAGAAGACTCGTGTTCTACGGCGCAAGAAATCAGCGAAGATCGATCGTCCATTATTCCAAGATGCTACGCATCGCTTCCTTCCTCTTTTCCTTTCTTTCTACTCCGGACCAGAAAGATTCCGTTCAAGCACGGAAGAAAGAAAGAAGAAAGTATCCGTATGCGGCCGAAGATAAAGGAAGAGATAAAATCCACTCGATTATTCCATGGTTCTTCGACGTCTCAGAGACGATCATTTCACTAAAGTATCGGCTGTTTGTCGGTTCTCTTTGAAGGCGACGAGATCACTCCGAGTGATTCGTCGTCGGCTATCATCGATTTCTTTCAGCCACGTTGACTCCATTCTTGCCAGTTATCTTGCGTCCCGTTCGTTCGTTCATTCTTCCATCTTCAGGTTTAACGATTTATCTCTATATTTTTATCACTATAGTTTTTATCACTCAATTTTATTTAACTCTCGTTTACAATCTGAACCTGGGTTTCGTATTAATTTCTCGAAGCAGGTTTTTATTTCTCGCAGAGAAAATCGTCTGACGAACTGATTGATATGCATGATACTGAAGTGAAACAAAAACTTCGTTGATCCAAAATTTTTCTCACGTTTCTTCGAAACGTAGAAAAAAAGTAAAAAGTTTATGAACAATGTGACGAACTTACGATGCAACACTAGACAAATTTTCTTTTGAACAAAAAACTATTTTCGTTGAAATAAATTTCCACCGATCTGATGTATTTTACAAAACGTCCGAAACAGAATATCCGTTCCATTCGTAAAGATGCAGTTTATTCCAATGACATTTCGTTCAATATCGACACCGATTAGGGGTGAAGATATTTCGTAAGCTTCATACGACTTAATTATCTCCGTTTTTTTTCTTTTCTTTTTTTTTTTTTTACCAAACGACAAAGAGGAAAGCTGAACGGGCTGGACACGAGCGACAGGTTCAGGCTTTCACCGAGTCACGGGCATCGATAAGTGGTAATTGATTTTACGCCCCTTGATTTATGGCCGGTGCGACACAAAACCTAACTTTTGGGGTAAAAATCGGCCGAATCCAACCCCATCGTTCCTCGTATCTTAACTGTCCGATCGACATGTGTTACCCCTTCTGCTCCCATGATGGGGTGGCCCACGAATTTCCATCTTTATCGGTGAAAATGCGATTCCCTCCTTTTGTCGAACTGCGTCATGCTTCCGATACGAATTGTCGAACTCTGCCATCGTTTTTTCTTTTCTCTCCCCTTGCGCTTGGAAATTACAAGACAGTACATCGTAAAAGTGAAACTGAATTTTTGGGAGAGAAATTTCGCTCATGGTAAAGCGATTCACCAGTTGAGAGTCAACTACAGTGTCGTGTGCGTTCGAAAGAAAATTATTACTTTCTGTTACTATGTATAGACAACTATATATTTTGCATTGCGTTCGTTGAGATTCAAAAAACAGAGAATTATCGATGTTCGAGACGAAAGAAGCTACCATATTTCCCGAAATATACATTTTATATACTCGTCAATATTTATCAAAATTTCATATTTCAATATTATCAAAAATTTCATATTCATTTATAACGTTTACCATTTATTTGTGAGATGTTATTTAAAGATGCAAAAAAAATATCAACTGCCGGAGATAACAAATGAAAATATTAGGGGCGCTCGCCGTTAATATTTCACCACCGTCGTTCGTCAATTTTCACAAAAGTCTGACAGTCGAATATTTACGCGGGTAGCCGGAAATGCATTCTCCTCCGTGCGTTTCTCGGCAACGTGAAAGACACACAATAGCGAGCACTCGACTCGAAAGGTGGGAATTGTTCTTTATCAATGTTTCAATGGTATTCCGAGTCGGCGCTGTTGTTCAGAGGCACGGGCCACCGGGCGTCAAGGCGAGTTAACGTCGAATAAATCAAAATAAAGGGGAGGCCAACGTAGAATCCCCGCTGGGCGACGGCCCAGAAAGATCAGGGGTGCCCTTTTCCAGATCGAAAGAGTTACCTGCGCAACGTTTCACTTGGACCGCGTGCAGCCACACGCTCGCGAGGATCCATGGTCCGTGGGCATCGAGCAGTGAAATTTTTATTAATGTTCGTGAACGGTCTCGCGCCTCTCAGCTTTCCTTACCCCCGAAGGGTGTGAAACGTCAAATATCATTGGGACGTTTCGAAAGCAAAAGGCTTTCGTTTCGTTACTTCGATCTCTTACTTATATGGAGCTCTGCTCACTTTTCAAACACAGCTTGAAATCTCGAGGAAATATGCGAGATTTAGTACAAAGTAGAAATGTAATATAAAGTATATATAAAGTATAAATACGATATGAAGTATAGATACAATACAAAGTATATATATAAAGTATAGATGCAATATAAAGTATATATATAAAGTATAGATACAATATAAAGTATATATAAAATATAGATACAATATAAAGTATAGATAAAGTATATGTAAAGTATAGATACAATATAAAGTATATATACAAAAAAGCATAGATACAATATAAAGTATATATACAAAAAAGCATAGATACAATATGAAGTATATATACAAAAAAGCATAGATACAATATGAAGTATATATAAAAAAAAGCATAGATACAATATAAAGTATATATACAAAAAAGCATAGATACAATATAAAGTATATATACAAAAAAGCATAGATACAATATAAAGTATATATACAAAAAAGTATAGATACAATATAAAGTATATATACCATACACAGTATATATAAAGTATAGATACAATATAAAGTATATATAAAGTATAAATACAATATAAAGTATATATACAAAGAAAATACAATATAAAGTATATATACATAAAGTATATATACAAAAAAAATACAATATAAAGTATATATAAAGTATAAATAAAGTATAAATACAATATAATATATATATAAAGTATAAATAAAGTATAAATACAATATATAGTATATATAAAGTATAAATACAATGTAAAATATATATAAAGTATAAATACAATATAAAGTATGCATAAAGTATAAACATAAAAATTTTCTTAACAAAAGTTATCTGTACTCGATGAATTTTGTTGACAATATTTTTTTATATTTCTTTGAAAAAGACAGAAAAAGACAAAAAGATACACCCTGTGTATCATCTGCTATTATTTTGAGATCTTAATGCCAATGCTCGACAGAACTTAAGTTCTAATTTTGCTGTGTTATCGTTAGTGTGTATTTTTTGACGAAAGGACTTTATCCAAATGAAAAGTTGTTAATGTTGAATAAAATTAGCAGACAGATGCCGATTCTGATCCACGAAACTTCTGAACTTGCTCTTGACGAAGATGAAATCAAAGTTCGCAGGCATCAATTCGTTAACTTGGTTGGCAAACTTTCACAAATTTCACTTTCTTTCATATCACGATCTTCTACGAATCCTGACAATTTTACTTCAATTCCTCTGACAATCTCGTCCGACGGAAAATCATCAGCCACTCGCGAGAAATATATCAACAAAATTTCGAAAATTCTGCAAATCTGCCGGCAACGTGAATCCAAACGAATATCAAACGGCAAGCGATCGTAGCAGCTAATAGACTCGATTTCACGACTTATAGAATTTCCTGAATCGGCGTTGCGTTACTTAGGTGTAAACAGTACCCTCCCACGCGATCTAGATCTCATAATACCGTCAGGATCGAGCTACACACGCGGGAAATGCACGTACGCATGCACCGTACGGATTAGCTTCTTCTTTTCTTCTTCGTCTTCTTCTTCTTCTTCATCCAGTTTGGGGGACGTTCACCTTTGATCCGACGTATCTCGAAGGAGGAAAGGTATACGTATCAGTCAGCAGTATAGACGAGAGAAGGAAACCACCAGAGAGAAGGTATTCAGCTTGGCTAATCCTCTGATTCCGTACCCGAGCTCCGATTCAGGCCTCTCCCTCCTTTGGCCGCCATTCAATTCGTAAGGTAAGATCTCTCTTTCAACAAGGAATCTGTAACGCTATCCTGTTTACCGACAGGATCCTCTTGATCTATGGCGTCGGATGTATTTTTTTTTTTTTTTTTTTTATATATTTATAGCCGGGAATTGATTCGTAATATCCTCGGGCTTTCGAGGGCTCCGCCACGGAAATTCTATATTACAGTACCACCGTCGTGTTTCGAGGAGAAGATGTAGATCCGTATCGAACGCTTCCAACTTGATAATTTTAGCTGTTCGAAATATCTTTGAGAAACAGCTCCAATCGAATATTTCTAATAATCTCCGATTCACTATTTTCTTTTTGAATATTTTGTTCCACCACGAAGAGACTTCACAAATGTTCTTTTATGTTATAAATTAGCCGAAGTAATTTCAGCGATTCATTTCGACAATTCTATCAATTTGGAACGTTCAGTGGTCGAATGGTGTATTTCGTACAATCTGTTCGTCGGTGTCATAATCGATTCAACAACGATCTCGTCGCAAATAAATCGTAATACCAATATCATCTTGCTTGCGAACGCCTATGCTCGTCCCTCTTTGTTCACGCGATCTCTGCGAAACTTCCCCAAAGAAATCAACGGTTCGTTTCCATTTTGGAGAAGTTTCATCGGCGATCGACGTCCGTGCCGTCGAGAACGATGGAAAAGAAAAAAAAAAAGGCGATCGCGAAGGATGAATGAAGAGGAAAGAGAAGAGAGACGAACGTGAGAGAAAGGGAAGAAGTTCCTGGAAAGGCGCTAACGTGCCCCAGCTTCTCGTGTCCTCCCCAGTGAATGGACCTCGATGCGTCAACGTTACGTTTCAATCTCAGCAGAAGCGGGATGGAGAAAGAAGAAGAAAGAAAAGAAAAAAAAAAAAAAAAGAAAAAGAAGAGAGAAGAAAGCGCAGAATGGTCCTCGGTTGAAAAGTGTCCAGCAGGTAGAGGTGCAGTCCCTTTAATACAATTTCGTGCCATTTACACCTCGAGAACGTTCGAGCAGGCAGATCGAAGGGGGTTTCTTCTTTTTCCTCCCCCCCACGGTTGGATCTCTTCGCTGTCGTTTATTGTCAGCGGTGCCTATACACGGTAGCCATTGACGAAACGACTTCCCGTCACGCCATTGCTCGCAGCTCGTTCCCTTTCATTGATCGCCTTTGCTCGAGACGTTGCTCTCCTTCGGCTCGCCTCCTCGAGACCGGACGAATCAATGGTAAATATATAACGATCATCGTTCGAAAACCGTGATTTTCTTTTTTTTTCTTTCTTTCTTTCTTTCT
Source organism: Frieseomelitta varia (assembly GCF_011392965.1). Classification (NCBI taxonomy): domain Eukaryota; kingdom Metazoa; phylum Arthropoda; class Insecta; order Hymenoptera; family Apidae; genus Frieseomelitta; species Frieseomelitta varia. The sequence goes on along the minus strand of NW_025110786.1, from coordinate 69,770 downwards.
TCCAGCGAACAGGTATCGCCGATGAATTATTTACGACGCCGAGAGTCAAACTCACGGCTGTAACACGCTGCGATTCGTAAGGGGCGAGGTGGCGAAGAGATTTGAAGAGGTGTTACTTTCACGTGTTTCGACGGACGCTTTCACCATCTTCGTGAACTTGGATTGGAATTTTTACTTCTACTCTAGAGCTAGATACTCTCGTTGAGTCGTAAAGTAACAGCATTCCATCGTTTACCTTGAGATTGTTCAGTAAACTGAAATTGTGGGGAAATCGAGGAATCTGTGGAAAGCTGTTAAACGAATCGTTGAAATGTAATGGAAATCAATTGAAAGGGATTGCAAATAAAACGTTGCGTTTCGATCGTTTTAATTTTCCCTACTTAAAAATATCGCGAGAAGAATCACACACTGGATTTGAAGATATTTAGCAAAAAAAATCGAAATTTTCCGATCTCCGATGGTGAGAATCATAATTTTGTCTATGAAAACAATATTTAATATTTATATAATATTTGAATAATATTTCTATAAAAATTATGTATTTCGACTGTATTTCGAGAAATACGAATATAACGTTTATTTGGCGGAGAATTATTAGAGGAAAAATCTCCAGAACGATTCTTATCGTTGCGATTCTAGAAAAATTTTATGAATAATCTTGAATAATTCTTCAACCGGAAATATTAGAGAAATAACTATTTAGATAGATGCAGATGGGCAAAGATAATTGTATGGCATCGGCAAACTCGAAATATATCGGCTAGATTTGAAGATATTTTGAAAAAAATCGAAATTTTCCGATCTCCGATGGTGAGAATCGTAATTTTGTCGATATTTCTATAAAAACTATGTATTTCGACTGTATTTCGTGCGAATATAACGTTTATTTGGCGGAGAATTATTAGAGGAAAAATCTCCAGAACGATTCTTACCGTTTCGATTCTAGGAAAATTTTATGAATAATCTTAAATAATTCTTCAACCGTCGGAAATATTACAGAAATAACTACTTAGATAGATGCAGACGGCTAGAAATATTTCGGCTAGATTTGAAGATATTTAGAGAAAAATCGAAATTTTCCGATCTCCGATGGTGAGAATCGTAATTTTGTCGATATTTCTATAAAAACTATGTATTTCGACTGTATTTCGTGCGAATATAACGTTTATTTGGCGGAGAATTATTAGAGGAAAAATCTCCAGAACGATTCTTACCGTTTCGATTCTAGGAAAATTTTATGAATAATCTTGAATAATTCTTCAACCGTCGGAAATATTACAGAAATAACTACTTAGATAGATGCAGACGGCTAGAAATATTTCGGCTAGATT
>NW_025110786.1:23382-67528 GCF_011392965.1 Frieseomelitta varia | reverse complement strand
GTGAAACGAGTTCAATCTCGTTAATTTCGTTCGCAGAAATGTGAAACTCGAGCCTAAACCCAAACCTTCGATAACGGGATTGAATTCATATTTTTCCACGCTACAAACAGTGAATAAATCGTCATGATAAAACTCGAAATCCTGATCTTCTACCAGACTTTTTCCTATACTGGTAGTTTCGTGATTGGAATTCCTGTGTATATTCTGTACTCACGAGTCTGTTAAATTATTTATTATAATTCTTCAGCGAGTGAAACGAGTTCAATCTCGTTAATTTCGTTCGCAGAAATGTGAAACTCGAGCCTAAACCCAAACCTTCGATAACGGGATTGAATTCATATTTTTCCACGCCACAAACAGTGAATAAATCGTCATGATAAAACTCGAAATCCTGATCTTTTACCAGACTTTTTCCTATACTGATAGTTTCGTGATTGGAATTCCTGTGTATATTCTGTACTCACGAGTCTGTTAAATTATTTATTATAATTCTTCAGCGAGTGAAACGAGTTCAATCTCGTTAATTTCGTTCGCAGAAATGTGAAACTCGAGCCTAAACCCAAACCTTCGATAACGGGATTAAATTCATATTTTTCCACGCCACAAACAGTGAATAAATCGCGCTACTCGTTCGAAGGTAACGGAGGGAGTCCGAATTCGCGCAGAAACCACTCTCCCGTCCAGGGATTTTAGCCGTCGTGCGAAATTTAGCACCTAGAAGACAGTTACGAGGTGCGCTTCTACGCGCAGAGGAACCCGTAGGACGCGGCTCGCTAAACCGCTAATTTCACAGTCGTTTAAACGACGATAATTCATCGAGATTTACAACGCGAGCGCCGCTTGACATCATATTCCATTAGGCTTGAAAAACCGGCCGACGCGGCTCGCGATTTTACGAGCTACTCCGTCTCTCGTACTCCATCTTACTCTCTTACATCGCTTCGTTTGCACGAAATTTGTTTGTTCAGATTTCTCGGTCTATGTCGTCAGTCCAGGGATCCTGAAGATGTTTCTTTTACATTTTTTTTGAAACGTTAGTTTTTACTTTAAACAAATAAACAGATGAAACGTGTAGTTTCTCGTGTCGCGTACGTAACGACATGGTTTTCGATTAATCATTCATGGTCCGTCTCTGTGATATTACGCGTATTTGTAGGTATGATTCCTTGTATATATATGCAAAATTTACAAATGTTTATAGAGTAAGAGTAAGAGTAAGAAGGTAGAATAACGAAGTGAAGACACAGTTTCTCAAAATTCAGTAGGCTTTTTTAAAGGATTAAAATTTATGTATATATATTAATTTATATATTTCATATTTTATATTTTATAAATTTATATATATATATATATTAATTAATATATTTTTTAGATTATATCGATCGAGCATAAAAATTACAGTTTTTACAAAATTTATATATATACATGTGTGTATATAAATTTATATATTTCATATTTTATAAAATAAATATATTATAAAATAAAATATGTTTTAAATTTTACAAATTTATATATATATATATATACATATTAATTAATACATATTTTTTTAACGTGTGTGTGTGTGTGTGTGTGTGGGGCACCTGAATTAAGAATTAAAAAAAAAATCCTTAAAGGGTTAAAAATATATCGACCGCGCATAAAAATTACAGTTTTTACAAAATTTATATATATATATATATATATTAATTAATTTTTTTTTTGAACGTGTATGTGTGACACCTGAATTAAGAATTTAAAAAAAAAATCCTTAAAGGGTTAAAAATAGGATTATATCAGACGCGTATAAAAATTAGTTATTGAAAAAAAGAAATTACACCTCCAAAGGATCCCTTTTGCGCTGGCAACCGATTCGCGGACCATAACAAGTGACCGAACCATATACAACAATTCGCTTTCTTTTTCTTTTAAACTCGTCGATATGACATCACTGGATAGAAATAACAAGTAACAAACTTATCATTTGTTTTACCTGGGTATACATTTAGATATATGTACTCAAAACTGAGAGAATGTTACAATGGGACAAAAAAAAATTCTCGACGTTCGTGGCACGTCGTTTCAGCGCAAGAGTTGCGACGGACGAAAGAAAATTTAAAAAAATAAATATGTCGCGTCTTAGAAAAAAAGAATTGTTTGACAGCAGCAAAGAATAAATAAATACAAAATATAATTTATATATATATATTAATTAATATATTTTTTAGATTATATCGATCGTAAAAATTACAGTTTTTACAATATATATATATATATATGTGTATATAAATTTATATATTTCATATTTTATAAAATAAATATATTATAAAATAAAATATGTTTTATATTTTACAAATTTATATATATATATATATTAATTAATATATTTTTTAGATTATATCGATCGTGCATAAAAATTACAGTTATATATATATAATACATACAATAATAAATACAAAATGTAACTATATATATATATATAAATCCACTTAACTAATAAGACAAAGGACATAGTATTTAGAAAATATCGACGCTCACGGTGTCCCTATTACAAACTCTCTCTCTCTCTAAGAGAGAAATATCTCCGATTCATTGCGGGACAATTGTTTCAATCTGGCGTCCGTTAATTCCTGAGCATCCCTGTCGCAAGTTCGCCGGGAGCAGCGGTGTCCACGGGTGGTAGTCCCCCGTAGAAGTGGAAGGGTTGCGAGTGCCATTGCTCCGTGGAAGTTCACTCGAATCGATGGTTGCGCAGCGTGACGTCAAAATAACCAAATGTCAACAGTGTCGCGAGTCAACGGGGTTCTTGATCGAATTACACGGGTGGGGGTAAATTTACAAGGTGCTTCCCGTGGCGTGCCCTTTCTGTCAATTAACCAACGCAGCTGCGCCCCGTGCACGCACACGTTCTGGTGAACGTGGAATCGCGAGTCGTGGCAAACGTTTTCAACTCGGGCGAAATGGCAACGGGGAGAGAATGAACGATGGTCAGCCTTCTCCTCGATCATTCACGGTGGAAACTCGGCCATTCACGAAGGAAACTGACCGCCCATCCGTATCGCACCGGTAATTTTCGCTGTATCTACCTAATTTTTGCGAACTGGACGTCCGTTGCCGGACGTGGCCCCTTTCTTTCACTGGCAGGTCGATTGAAAACACCGAAATTGCCCGTTGCGCGATCGTTCTTTACTGTGGAATGCTTCTAACGGCGCGAATTAGTCTGTTGCATTGTAAATTGTTAGAAAACAGGACTTCGAGATTTTTATTTCGTTCATCTTACACTCGTTCGATCTTTTTCTTCTTCTTGTGTGAAACTTGATACACTATTTTTGTCAAATGTTAGATTATTTTGGAAGAGAAACTTAAGCAATTAACGCACGTGTCCTTTAACTGAACAATTTACTTTCATTTGATCTTCGTGTCAATCCGACACACTTTTCTTTTTTTTTTTTTTTTTAATTTGTAGATGCGAGATCTTTGTAATATCTGTTTTTTTAACATCTAGCGTGTATTTTTTGATAACGAAACATACCGTCAAAATTACAAATAACATTCCTTTTCAGTATAATTATTATACCGCGTTTATCTCTTCATCACAAAGATGAATTTTTTACTACTGTGTTAATTAAACACCAAATTAAGTTGAAAGAGACGAGTTGAATTCACTACTTAATGTTACCATGTTAATGGTTTCGTTTCTAATTTAGCCAATTATCTCAATAAATTATCGAGAATCATCTTACATCTAGTCCGAAACTTTTAAACAAGTTGGCTACTTTAAATATTCATCAAACAAAGCGATCAGCCTCGATTGTTTCATCCTTCTCTAGAAGCAACGTCGCGATTGAACAGCTACAAAAAAAAAAAAAAAAAAAAAAAAAAAAAAGAAGGAAAAGACCACGTAAATACTCATTAAAGCCACACACACGTACAGCGGACGTCGAAGAAAAGTCGCGAGAATGTGAACGCGCCGTCGGCAGCCGTCAAAGCTTTGGCTTTACGAGCCCGTAGCAGCCTCCCTCTCCGACGACGGTCCAAACAGTTTTTCGTCGTAATAAAACCGCGCTTACGCCGATAATAAAAGGCACCGTGCGCTCCGTACTGTTTGTTTCTTCTGCCAGACGCCTCTGATGTCTGCTCTGGCTGCTCGAACCGGGGGGGGAGGGGTCCCGATTAACGACGTTCCTTCCGCTTGTGGGAAACGACGACCGTTTTCCGCGACATCGTCTCCGTCTACCGAGAAATACCGTCTCCTTTTCACGCGGGATTCGATTTTAGACGGGCGAGCAACGGTCTAAAATTACTCGTCCTAAAAACGTGTCACGAGCCGACAGGACCACCGCAGGAAGTCCTAGGCCGAAGTCCACTCACGTGGAACGTGTTAGGGTTGACTAAACTCTGGGCTGGTTAGACAGATTCGTCGGCGAACTCCATGTTTTCTTATCTATAGTCCGAGAATCGGTTGTTTGAATTGGACAACTTTAAGAGTTAGTCGGAAGTGAATATCTCTGACGATAGCTACAGCTGTATCTTACAGCGAAGGGGCATGGCTGTACCCATGTTAATGAAAAATTGCCGAATAATAAAAATTGTCGAAAAATAAAAATTGTTGAATAATAAAAATTGTTGAAAAATAATAGCGAGGATACTTTTTTTTCTACAGTGGCCTTGAAGATTGAAATATATAGCCCACAATGACCCCTTAGAACCGTTGTATGATTTTCCTTTTTAGTTAAAGGTCTAACTTTCCTTTTTTTTACGATGTTATAAAAATAAGGACTAACTGTACCTTCTGGCACCTAAAATTTTGCTGCAACATTTTCATTCACGAAACAATTCTTCTCAAAGTAAGAAACCCACTAGCTCATAAAGTAATTGAACTTTACTGCCTTAAAATATTTCCATTCTTTCCAGTTTCCACCAACATTCCCATCTTTCAGCTTTTCTTAAAAACGCAGGGACGAAGGAAGATCGAGGAAAAAAAAAAAAAAATGCACGTGCCTGAATAAATAACCTACACTTCAAAGTAAACGAAAACCAAACGACCTGGGAAAAAACTTCACTCGGAACATCGTCAGTGAACGTTTGTGAAACTTGATGAATTTGAAAGTAATTGTAAAATCGTAGTGAAAAGATGAGCGACGCACGATGGAATGTGAACGTGGGTGGATAGTGCGGACACCGGCTGCGCTTTACGAGCCCCATCTTCCGCCCCGTGGAACGGTTGCACGGTGAACAATGTACAAAACGTTAATATCCTGCGACGAGGAGTTAATGGACACGCTGTGCGTCGCCTCCCCGTTACGTAGGTAGGCGCACATAATATATAGTCGATGTAACAAGGTTATAACCGGGTGCAGGAAGGCCTGCAACCCCTTTCGGCCGTTTTGCGTGCCTCCGAGAGCGGCCGCGTTAAACGTGACGAGGACAAATTGTGGATATCGTCGTCCCTTCGTCTCTTTTGCCCTCCCTCGCTATATATATATATATATATATATATATGTGTGTATATATATATATATATATACGTTTTTGTCGAGCCCTTCTTCCTTCGCGTGATGGATGGTCCAACCAGGTGATGCACCCTCTCTCGTTAAAAACCCACCCCCGTGGAAATCTTCCCTCTGTCTCCCTTCGTTCTTTCATCTCGACACGAGTTACATCCCTTTCTTCTCTTTCTTTTTACCTTCTCTCGTGTTGGACTCTGCAATTTTTTCTTCATTCCCTTTCCGTTACAACGCTTGAGAAGGATGCTTCAGATGGATTTAACCTTGTTCAGGTTAGAAGTTTTCATGTTCCAATTGAATCTGTTCGGTTTTCAGGGAAGCTGGATGATGACTCGTGCAGTCGAGGATTTAATCGTCTGCCATTCGTTCCGGCACCGGGGGCGGGGTTCATAAAAAGATCGTCGTCATCGGACAACGTGTTACACTTTTTATCCCGTTTACAAAGGTGAGCCGAGACTTCCCACGAAGTGAGAAATGGTGGATAATGTGACAAAATATAATAATTTTCAATAGAACGGAGCTTCTGTTCCCGTACCAGGGGACAATTTTAAAAACGTGGCATTCAATAACCTATATTGTGATTATAATTTCATTTGATAATCGATTGACGCGTTATTGCTTCTTTTTAACAATATTCCACTTTAACGTGTAATAATTTCCATCGTGAAATATATTTCATCTGAAATAAAAGGAGTAGCAAACCTAGCCAATGTCATTTCAACAATGTCGACAGATTGTTTTTTTTTTTCTTTCTTTTCTTTTCTTGTTAACTGTAGAGATCAGTAGAGAGGCAAATCTGTTTCCCAAGCGCTTTTTCGAACGATGTCGGTGGATGTCAGGGCTCATAAAGTTAACTGGCAATCTGGAGGGCCAACTCGTCGGGTCGACATAAGGTCAGGCGATAAGCTGCTAGGCGCAATTAGTACTAGGCAGCTTTATTTCCCTAATTCTCATTTTAATCAAGGCGATGCCCGTGTTTGTGCCGGGAGCAGAGCATTGTCTTCGTCGTACTTTTGTGTCGCACGGATGAATAGGCCCCTTCCGGAACTCGTAATCAGCCGTTACGCGCTTTTCAATTACACCCACGTTAAACCGTTTAAATGGCACTGCGGAGGGTAGCGCCTTCTTCGGATACTTTTTTTTTTTCTTCTTCTTCTTCCTTTGAATTCGTTCCATTGGTTCTTTTGCTTCTATCTAACTCCAGTTCGACTTGCTTGAGTTACGACAGCTCACGATCGATGAATTATCATCGAAGAAATTTAATAGAGAATTTTTCATTTTTCTGAATCCACGGATGGATTAATTTGTATTGTTTTTGATTCCAATAGCGGTATTGTTAAACTCACTTGAGTTTAGTGAGGTATCATTAAACAGATTTTGATTTAACTTACATTAATCGATGATTAATGAAAAAATTCGGAAGAAATTCGAAGGATATTGGATAAAGAATTTCAATTCATTTTAAATCCGTGGATAGACGATGTCAATTTTTATTTTATTATAGAAATAAAAACCAAAAAAAAAAAAAAAACTATATACCGCAATTTTGTTAATAACGTACTAAGAAAGAAAAAAATATTTCGTTTCGTAGATGCAAAGGGATCACAAACCGTGTCTGGATGTTACAAAAACAGTTTGAACAAGGTGCAAAAGCAAAGAGGGATCAAGGGAAAACCGTGTTTGAGAAATAGTTCGAAACGTATTGGATAAATATTGAACTGCTTTCCAGGATTACGGAGTGAAAGTTGAAAGAGGAGCGGTCAATCCATCGATCACTTGTTTGACTTACCACGCGTGCTCCGGCCGGAAATAGAAAATAGTTCTCGTGTCTGTTTGTCGATCCTATTTGCGCAAGCTGACCCTTCAGGACCTCTTCACGGAGGTTTCCAAAGAGTTCTGAAGAGATCCTCAAAGGACCGAGCACGCAGATGTTTATTTTGACGCGACGAACTGCCTCGGGAGTCACGATTCCTCGAGTGGTACAATTTTCCCTTGCGCTTACACCGGATCCCTCTTGTCACTTCAGCAACTGAAACCATTAGTTCATCATTTTCATTTACAACTTTTATTACAAGGAGTTTCTTAACACTAAAACTAACGAAGCTAATTCGCAGACGATTCAACGATTCTTCTCTGCCGGATGATTTTTGTGATAAATTTACCAAATTCTACCGTACGTGTACTTAACCTCTTGCGTTGGAACGACACACATCGAGAACTTTTTGTCCCAAAATTGCAACGTTCTCTCAGTTTTAAGTAAATTTAAGCAAAATAATTAAATTTATTTACTTCTCAATGATTTCTATCCAGCGACATCGTACCGACGAGTTCAAAAGGAAAGCGACGAATTATCGTGTACGATTTTGGTCGCTCGTTATGGTTCGCAATCGGTTGCCGACGCAATTGGTTAAATTTTATTGCCAGCAAAACAAGCGAAATCAAACTAAAAATCCTAGATTTCAATGATTCAACGTGAACTACTGAAATTATTGTTCAATATTTGAAAATTGAAATTGAGAGTAAAAATATTTCTGAAAATAAAAGTTAAATACTTCGAATAGACGTCGCCAACTATACTGTTAATGTTGTTCTATTTTCTTCCTATAGTTTTTAAAATAATGTCATTATTACTTCTCAATGATTTCTATCCAGCGATATCGTACCGACGAGTTCAAAAGGAAAGCGACGAATTATCGTGTACGATTTTGGTCGCTCGTTATGGTCCGCAATCGGTTGCCAACGCAAGTGGTTAAAAAAATAATCCTAAAATTCGCGAACAATCGTCTAAGAAATTACAACGATACATCTCATCTTTAAGAAATTTTCAAAATTATAGAATCCCCCTAAAAAAAATCATGGCAGGTGGTGATATTTCATACGTATAGCGTAAAATTTTAGTCCCACGTCCCAGTTAATTGGATTTAATCCAGTTTATCCGTTTTTCAACTGATCGTCGGAAGTGGAACGAAACGGAGTGTACGGAGTGAAAAGGAACGGAACCAGCGAGCAAGGGACAAAAGGGAAAAAAAAAAAAGAGATAGCGGATCGGAAGAAGCTTCCTCGGAGAGGCTCGATTACACGGTTACTTTGTCTTCGTGAATAGAGGAGGACGTTGGTCATGGCGATCGTGCATCGATGAGCAACAACGAGAACAACGACGAGAAAATGGCAACGGGGCATCAGCGCGAAACCGCATAAAAGAAACTTGCCAGTTCGCGTTTTGCAACCGTTCGCGTTCATTTCTACCTCCTTTCTCTCCAACTTTCATTGAAGCGTCTTGTTCAACACGCTCGCAAGAAGATATTTGCAAACTTGTAACACCTCTGTATGTAGGTGTTAAATTTAGAATAACCGGATTAACGGATTGTTACAATTTTGTCTAAACGCGCAGTAGCAAAAACTATGTTTCAAACTATGTCTCTTACTTGTACTAATTACCACATCTGGAGTGACGAATAGAGAGTGTTTTATCTCTTCTTTCTCGCAAGATGTATAAAAATTTGCACATGTAATTAATACATACGCTCGTGAAACACTGAGAATCATCTAGTTAAAATTTTAATCGATATAAAATTCGCTTTCACCACTTCAAATGTCCTGTACTTGGAAATCTAAGATTTTTTTTTTTTTAAGCAAACGTTTAGATTATTCTTTAATCTAAAAATCTAAAATCCGCATCGCGCGGATTTTAGATTTCGACTCAGACGTGAAAAATCCGAGGAGCGCAACAGGGTTTTAAAGTCGAACGAAGGAGGATCCTCCAGCCCCGCCGTCTCTCAAAGAAGCGGAGAGAAGAAGTTGGGCGAGTTTTTTTTTCCACCGGTATCGATTCAAGACGGCGTATAATTCGATATCGATACCGTAATCCTATATCTAAGAGGCACACGCAAGGTCTCGTCACGTTGATCGCCGACCACGCGCATCGGTTGACAATGCTGTCGAGGATACGCGGTGGCCAGACGATAACGGTTCGCCTTGTACGGATGCTGGACGGCTCGCTGAATTCGCTGGAGCGAATTCACCGTGTCACGGGACATTATTTCAACGTAATCGGTCGGCTCGCGAATGCGGCCGGCAACAATTTGCAGTTCCACCACTGGAACAACCGGTGAAAACGCTGTTTCTTTGCCTTTTTAAATAGCGGAACATACAATTTAAGCGTAGAATACATTTTATTACACAATATCGATGTAATTTGATTGTCAAGAAAATTAACTAATTAATTAAGCATCTGTATATATATAGTATATTATGGCACTGACCATAAAGGAAAACTGAACCTAATTTTTTACCGCTCTAAGCTTGATAATAAATGATGCAAGGAACTTAACGATGCCTTTGTTATATTCTACAATTATCGAATCTTTAATAAAGTTTTCAGAAAAGAGTAGAAAAATTTTCCGGAAAATTCACAACACCATGAACAACTTGGATCGTTACAAGAATTTAACACGCTTAAGTTAATGTTAACAACTGTCAATTAATTCGTCAACAACTCTCGTCAGAGATATAGAATTAAAACGAGAGGATTATTTCCATTTTTTCATCCTGGTAAAAGAACTTTTAAACTCTTTTAACGTTCAAATTAAATTCGTAGATTCTAGAAGAGTCTTTACCGGCGTGTGTACACGCTGACGGAAAGCAGCACGTGCTAGCTCGTTCCTTACGTGTACGCCTGCCAGCTGCAAATATCGTGCCGAGGTCCAACGAAATCCACGCGTTGTGCACGCATGCAGAGTAACGGAGAACACGGGATCCATCTGGCGTGTGCGTGACCTCCTTGAATTATCGTGACTCCCGGCCGACACTTTAGGACTCCACTTTTGGCCATTTCCTACTTCGTCCTTTTCATACATTCCTTCGAGAACCTGGCCGACGTCTGTCCAGAATTACAACCATTTCTCGTATCCAGCGAAATATGTAATAACGCCATTGTTATTTAAATCGTACGACGTAGAAACCCAGAGAAAAGAGTTCTTTTTCTTCTCTTCTTTACGTTCATCTCGCACATACGAGTAATAATTATTAGAGGATGTGCGAGAAGCCGAAATATCATTTTAATATTGAATTTGACACACAGATTTTGAAATACACGTCCGGACTTGTAGAGTCTCTCAGCGATACTGCTCAACAGCGTACATAATATTCAAGTAATAAGCACGCAGTCGCACGTTCGTTTACATCAGGTCACAACGATTCTTAGAATCCGTGTTTCCAATAACTTCACTGGCAGAAGAACCTGAACTGTGTATTTACATATTTTGTAGGCTGCTGTACAGTATTGTAGAGTAGTTCTCGAAATTTTCGCTAATAATTATATTCTATAACAAAATGAACATGAAATAAAATGGAAGAATTAAGTTAAGACACTTAGGTAGACAAAAGAGAAGCATAGTTAAGATAAATATAAGTATAGGATAAAGCAAAATTTCTCGAAATTTTCGGGAATCCCGCACAGCCCTAATAATTATATTCTATAACAAAATGAACATGAAATAAAATGAAAGAATTAAGTTAAGACACTTAGGTAGACAAAAGAGTAGCATAGTTAAGATAAATATAAGTATAGGATAAAGCAAAATTTCTCGAAATTTTCGGGAATCCCGCACAGCCGTAATAATTATATTCTATAACGAAATGAACATGAAATAAAATGAAAGAATTAAGTTAAGACACTTAAGTAGACAAAAGAGTAGCATAGTTAAGATAAATATAAGTACAGGATAAAGCAAAATTTCTCAAAATTTTCGGGAATCCCTAATAATTATATTCTACAACAAAACATGAAATAAAATGAAAGAATTAAGTTAAGACACTTAGGTAGACAAAAGAGTAGCATAGTTATGATAAATGTAAGTATAGGATAAAGCAAAATTTCTCGAAAATTTTCGGGAATCCCTAATAATTATATTCTACAACAAACTAAACATGAAATAAAATGAAAGAATTAGGTTAAGACACTTAAGTAGACAAAAGAACAGCATAGTTAAGATAAATATAAATATAGGATATAAAAAATATTATGTAAATATTATAACATGTAAAAGCTAGGATGAATGCAATGCGAGAATTGTGCAATGTAAAAACCAAAGTCAATTTCAAGGCCAATGAGGCTGAAATAAAAATATATACCTATACATAATTATATTCTATAACTTGCTATATGAGTACACTGAGATGATATATAATACTTCTATTAACAAATATTAAACAAATTATTGGAACTTTCATTTAATATAATAATGTAATATAATACAATACTCTCACACGCACAGCAATCTCTATTCCAGTTTCTCTGGACTTCTGTAAAATCATAAAATTTCGGTGAATGAAATGAACAATGACGAAGAAGCTAAAGCTAAAATTAACCAAAGTCCTGTTATCAAAAACACGATAATGTAAATCAACTAAAAAGAAATGAAATTCGTTTTACTAATGGAACATTGATCCTTAACCCCTTGCAAACTGATCCGCGGACCATAACGAGTGACCGAACCGTATACGACAACCCGTCACTTTCTTTTTCTCTTGAACTCACCGGATAAAAATTACCAAGAGGTAAATAAACTTATCGTTTGTTTTGCCTTTGGTTTTACATTTAAATATACTTAAACGTGAGTTAGTCCGCGCAGCGTGCAGAAGATACGAACACGGTTTCAATTTTCTGTCGACGACAGACGCAAGAGCCTAGACAATAGTTGAAAAACGTGATACTATCGATTAACTATGCGAAAGTACCGCCTTCCCTCTCGTCCTTTGTCCCCTTTTCATCCCGCGGGTACGTATCCTCTCCCTTCCTCGGCGCGTCGTCCCCTCTTGCTAAAAATTTCACGTGCACCCCGTTACGTGTTTCACGTATGCGCGACGAGGAACGAAAGAGGGGACCGATTCACCCCTCGCGGCAGCTTCCATCCCTTACCTATGGCCAATCGTAGCTCGTGCACGCCCAGTGACGTCAGTTTCACCCCTGTGCACCGTAATTAGCCAATCCCATCGCCGGGTGGCCACCATCCAACCCCTGGCACCGTTATATTTACGAGCCAATGATTTCTACAGTATTCGACTGGTCCTCTATAACGTCGCGTGTGTCCGTGCGTGTACGTGAACACGCGTGTCGTGTGTCGAAATTGCAAAAGACAGCAACGGCACAATGGTCCCTCTCTCGTTTTTGCTTCCTTTCCCCCTTGGGTCGCCCAGTTCGTTCGAGTTTCTCGCGTTTCTCCCGGACCTTTCCATCTCTTTTCCTATTCTCTTTCGTTTCCTTTTTTCGTATTCCACGTTTCTGTACAGCACCGCGGAGAAAGTTTTCGGGCGATGTTTATTTTAAGATGGGAAAAGAACTGTCGAGCAATTTTATCATTCGCCAAGAGTTTCGAGGGCGGACAAAATTTCCGAGTGGAGAGACTGTTTTTATCTTCGAAATGAAATGTAAAAAAAACATCTTCGAGAGAAACGAACTCGGCATTGCGAGAGTGGAGATTTCACACCGTTGAATTATTCTGTGATGTTTTTTTTTTTCTTTTTCTTCAATTGTAAAAAGTTTACTGTATGTTTTTTTATTCGCTTCTTTGTCATTACTTCATCTCGCAGCTTATATTTTGATCAGTCTTAACGATCTATTTGTTGAAGTATTTCGCAACAAATTCAAAGAGAATAATTATAATTATCTAGCTTGATCGCTAAGGGTATTAGACTTTCGTGCAGTACTGTACTTCTTTTCGCTTGCGTATAAACCTCGTTCCTTTTTCGCCTACTCGCTTCTCTCCCTTCTTTGTTTCAGGAGGTGGAATTATTCACACATGATGTACAGTTTGAGAGAACTTTCTCCAAGAAAGTTAAAAAAAAACGGCGTTAAAATAGAAGAACGCAAGAGGAGATGTTAGGGGATGTTTCGCGACACGAAGATATATATATATATATATGTATGTGAGTTATGTTCTACAGAAGTTCGGTGTTTTTACTACGATGAAATATTCATGGACATTTTCGTTCGTTGTTCTCTGATTTCTGATGTAACGTAAAAATAAGTGAAATAAATCTCACACACATAACATCTTAACACATTATATGTAAATTTTTGTAAAATTTCAAATCTCACATACATAATATCTTAACACATTATATGTAAATTTTTGTAAAATATCTACTATTTTAATCTATTCTTTCTTCAATACGTTTACTGTTAAAGCAACACACGGTAAATTCTTCTGTTTATACTTTTCAATCATTTTTACATCAAACTTTACACGTCGTTCCACCGTTCGATCTTCGACCGAACGGCGTTTTCATTTAAATAAACTAGATCAACCAACTACCATAAAAATTAAATATTCCAGTCCACAGAGAAAACATATAAATCGCGTGATAATTTAACACACCAATGAATCAATATTACAATCATTTCTACATCAGACATACACTGTCATATTTCATTCTTCTAAAGCTCCAACCTATAAATCTTTACTATCGACACATGCTGCATCGTGCACGCACAGCATCATTCACAAAGGAAACGAAGAGAGAAAAGAAAAGAAAAGGAAAAAAAAAAATATGGAGAGTTGAATGAGCTTTCTTCCTCTCCACGAAGAAGATCTCCAACAGATAGTGATTACATACTGCAGAGTATACGATGACGAGTAGAGAGACGCGAAGAAGAAAAAAAAAAAAACGAAGGAAAAGAAAAGAGAGGAGGAACGGCTTTGAAGATCGATGACAATAAAAGACGCGGATGCCGATGTATACACGAATCATCGATCGCCGAGCGTAGGTGTGTTTGAGTATCGCTTTCTACAGTTAGGGATAATCCGCTTACTCGGGGCCAGCCCTGTCGTCCACGTCGTTCACGTCGTCTTTGATGGTATTGTTGCCGGCGTTTTGTGAGAAAACAGCATTTTCGACGCTCGAGGTGGCGACAAGAAGAGGGCTTAACTTATCTCCGTCACAACAAGAACAGGCCGGTCTTCCTTTCACGTGGGAGGATTCCTCGTCCTCGTCGTCTTCTGTCTGTCGGACAGTGCACCTGACTCACCGTCGCAACATTAGTGCACATTACCTAAGAACAAAGGCAATTTAGTAAAGAACGAAGCGTGGAAATTCCTACTGAATTCATATTCGCACAACATCTCAGTGACATCACTTCACTAAGGGAGAGGACATCGAAGGATGTCATTTATATCATGTTAAAATTGATTTTCAAGCATACATGCTCGTTTGGATTGAAGCTTGAAATCAAGGAATTCTATTAAATTTGATCTTTCGAAGCACTCTGAAGCATTGAAATACTTGGATTTGCGAATATTCATGCAGTTTTATCTTTTTTCATAAGGAATTAAAGAAGTGAAATCTGGATAGAAACTTGTTCGGCCTGTTAAATATTATAAAAGATACTATTTTAAATGTATTGAGTCAATTGATCATTGGTGCAAACAGTTGGTACGAATTGAATTCGACCTGTTAAATATTATAAAAGATACTATTTTAAATGTATTGAGTGAATTGATCATTGGTGCAAACAGTTGGTACGAATTGAATTCGACCTGTTAAATATTATAAAAGATACTATTTTAAATTGAGTCAATTGATCATTGTGCAAACAGTTGGTACGAATTGAATTCGTTGTCGCAATGCAAACGATTGGTATGCTCAACACTTAATTGAAGTCAGACAATTATTGGAGTTTGAAACAGATGCTATGTGTAACAGTGTCTGTCAAAAAATATTATATTATACATCTGTAAATTTCTCACAAACGCGTGAACGTGTACAACGTTCAATAGAAAATGTACAAATATAGAATTTGGAAGTTCTTCCTGTCTCATTTCAATTTATATTCACTCGAGACAAAAAAAAAAAAAAAGACTGTTTTCGATGCAACGATAGTTCGTTTCAGCCGATAGCTTTCGCTGGTATGATTTCTCTGATCGATGAAGGGGTTGTTGCAGGACACGGTTACCCCTCTCTATGCTCCTATAATCCCATGAATACATAATCTAGATGCAAACAGCCGCCACGCGTGGCTCGTTTTAGAACGGCCGTGATATTTCACGGATTACGAATGTTTGCACGAACATTTCACGGTATCTCGATCGTACTGCCGAGATTTTCCATGCAAGGATCGCGATCAGCGACGATGCATCTCTTGCCTTTTTTTTTTAATCGCCTGAAGTCTCGTGTCTCCTTTGTCGTCTACAAAAAAAAAAAGAAAAAAAATGAGACGGAAGTTGATGGATGAGTTTCACGAACGATAGTCATCGACGATACAACAGAGATTCGACTTTTCCTTCGTTTCACACTTTGTGTGCATAAAGTGACTCGTGAACCTTATAGATTCCACTTTATTCACATGTTAATCAGCGTATTTTTATGTAGAAAAAAAATATGTATATATATATATATAAATGTAAGTTCTCGAAAATTTTTTACTTTCACCGATATCATTTCTGCTAAATGAAGAGAAAGGAATTAGCACTATTATATTTTCTATTGAATGGAAAGGAGGGAATGAACGTAAATGTTCTAAATTTTCTGTAGAATTATTATTTGCTTTTAGCGAACTGTCCGTACGCGGACGTTCAGTTTGTTTTTCGCGGCCGATCCTTAAACGCTATAACGTCGATTAGTTTTTTTTACGCATTTGAACGAGAAACGCCGTACGGGAACGAAGAGAATTGATAAATCTTACGACAGTCAGAAAGGCAAACTCGTTGAGACACACAACTAAATTCACTATGAAAAATCTTACAAAATTGTTTTCCTTCTCTTCTGTATACTTTGATTTTAACGCCTTGTAAACAATTTAGTTGACAAATCAATACGCCAAGAATATTCCAACGCGAGACCATAAATTTCCGTCGGCATATTTAAAATATTATTTCAAATGGAAAAAACGTTATCACGTTTTCGAGATATAGAAATGATAAATCGACACGTGTTCTTAGTTAATTTATTCATTAATTTCTTATTTGAAACATGTCTTCGTTTTTGATATCATTTCGTCTCTAGGTTTATTTCAGGACATTTGATTGTTTTGTACAGATACTAATTCAATTCATGGTTTATATAATGTCTTTCGTTTAGAGTGACATTTTGAATATGCTCTGAAAGAAATTTGTCAATTTCGCCATGGAATATTTTGTATGTCTTTTGTTCCTTTTTTTTTTTTTTTTTCTTTGTAATAAAATTGGAGTCACGTGTTAAAAAATAGGAATACATTGAACAGAGGACGGTACTAGTCTAAAATTATTTCAATTCATTGCTCTCGCTGCATTAACACTAATTAGGCATATTAGGAAAGTAAATTTAACGAACAATTCAAAGTTATTTGAAAACTGCACGATCTACTTATCTACGTTTCTGTGTATCTATATTATTATTATTATTATTGTATCGTTACTGATCGTTAGAAAATGTATCGGTTCAAGTTGAGTACTCGAATACAATAAAATTTTGAAATTTCTTTTACACGTAGTACCGTATCCCATAAATTGTTAAAAAAAAAAGAAAAAAAAAATGATAGACAATATAAAATAGTTAAAAATCGTCCCTGCGCGTTCAGGCCTTTAATCCTTTGCACTGGTGTGATCGCAAATAGTACGAGGAAATAGTACGATTAATATATATATATATATATATATATATATGTATATATATAGAAAATATCGTTATTGTTATTTACATTAACGTACAAAACTAGAACGTTCTAGTAGACGATTAATAAACTCGTATGATAATTAATCTTCGTCCTGTAACCATTTCGTAATTAATTGTGTTACGTAGACCGTTCGTACGATTACAAGTATGCGTGATCGTAATTTATTATCGTGATTATTATTAGTAACGATCGATAAAACTCGCTGCTTTCGCAAAGCGAGACGTCCCTTAACAAATACGAAAGAAGAAGACGAAAAACATAAAATAAAATGAAAACGATAGAAGAACTTTCGATTCTCCTTTGATCGTCTTATGCGTAGCGATAGTTTTTACTGTTAAAAGGAAAAAGGAAAGAACAAAAGTGTCTTTCTACGTACGTACGATTAAACTGGCACGATGAAAATGATATACAAAACCAAAAAAAAAAAAAAATTATTAAAAAAAAAATATTATAACAAAACGATCTCTACGAGCTATGATATCGTGTATGTTCACAACACGCGGAGAGTCGGAATCACTTGTTGTTAATTGTTATATATATATCTAGATATTTTACGTTCGATTAAACCTAAGTTTACAATCGTAAGCTCTACGATATCCGTTTCGGTGTGTCGAGTTACAATTAATTGAGCGTAGACAGCTCGTAGTATTTGTTCGTTAGGAGTGCAAAGGCTTAAAACAACGAAGGCGATTTATGTATATGTACATCGTGGTCGAACAAGAGGAAACGCGAACAAGAGGACGCGCTTCGTTCAACGTTCTTTCGTTAACATCGTTAACATTTTGGCTGCAAAGCACTTCTTGTTTGGAATACATTGGATTAATAATAAGTATGTGGCTGATAGAAATCTTTCAGGATTATTAATCCTTGGCAATTTCACAAAAATTGATGACTCTTTGACGAGTCGGTTTTACAGTTGTGAAGTGTAACAGAGACCACTGACAAGAATTTCTCAGTTTCGAAGAGCGAGGAAAGAAACTTCAGCTTGCGTATATATAAAATGTAAAGTTAATTATGTATAAAAAATGTAAAATTAATTTGCTCAACTTCAAGGTCTGGCTTAATTTAATTAAATAATTAAATTAAACGTGAAGCAGAGATTCTTATTAATCTGGATCAGAGGAACTTGGTAATAAATTTTTATGGAAGAGAGGTTTTAAAACGTGAAACGATTAGTTGGAAAATTTTGGCAGAAGATATGTCAAAAAATTGCAACGCTCGCAGCCAAATTGTTAACGAACGCATCCGTAAGTGACGATGACCAAAAAGGAATAATACACACACTCACACTTCCTCTCGCGTGGCTCTCGCACTTTCTCTCCCTTACAAAAATACGGTTGGACGGAACTGACGACGAGTTAGTCTCCTCGTGCTTTCTTTTCTTTTATTTTCTCTTGCTTCATTTTCTTTTTTTTTTCTTTTTTTTATTCTTCCTCTCTTATTCTGTTGCTTAATTAAAAAATACGTATCGTTAAAATACGTTAAAATACGTATCGAAGATCGACTTTTGAGCGCTCCGAATCGTTCCTTTGCCATCTCTGTTCCATCTGAGAATTCTGTGGGATCGAAGAAGGACGAACAACAATTAAAAAAAAAAAAAAAATCACACTGCTTCATCTCTCCTTAATATATAGAATTATCCTCCAGTTACATTCTTTCACAATTCAATCAAAAACGTCTTTCAAAAACTACTCTAAAACTGCCAAAAAAGACTGATATGCAACAGGATCACATAAAATATCGATGATTTTCAGCGGTAAAGGGTAAATTTACTTGATCATGTGGTATAAAAAACAGATTATTTGTAGAATTCGTACGTGAAAATAGAAATTACTGTACACGATACGCATCCGAAATGGCTTCTACCAACTTTCTCGTAACGTTGAAATGACTTTGAATAACGCAGCAGTAACTGGGCGATCGGTATCATCCAGTTTCTAGTCGTTCGAAAGTCTCTCGTCGATTAAAAATACTGATATCAAACAGTCGAAAAATACAGAGAACGATCAAAACAATCACCTCTCTCGACATTATCTTTCTCTTTCTTGGACACACCTACGAAAAGGGACTCTTAAATGAAACGCAAACGTGCTCGTCTCTTCTCGGATAAAATATCTTTCTTCTCGTTTAAATCGTTTTTAAAAATAACGCTACGTAGTCTTTTTTATTCTTGTTCTTTTTGTTACACTCTGATCCCAAAATTATCACTGGAACACGATGTCGGTGCTTCTACGGCACGCAAGAAAAGAAAAAAGAAAGAGAAAAAAAAAAAAAAAGAAATGAAATCCAAAAATCTCTCCTGAAAAGAACATTATTCTCCCTCTTCATATTCAACGACCGATTTCTACGACAAAAAAATATCATTGTACGCAGTTTGTAAAAGCTGTTTAGGTACAAGCGATTTCACGTCTCGCAATCTCGATTTAAACGTCGTTTATAAAACATATTGCTACTTGATAATATGAATTGTCCAGAAGTGTTGCTCGATCGAAAGTACATATTTCATTTCACTTCGATACCGAGTCATCTTGGACCGTTGTATTTCTGCTATGAAATCTCTCGTAATACGGCGTAATTTCGAAACTCGAGATAAACTCGCTGGCGAACGGACGAAATAGTAAGACGGAGAAAGGGGACAAGTTAAACTGGGACGAGTGAAAAAAAAAGAGACGAGAATCGAACTGTGAACGTGAAACGATCGATTCGTCCCACACTTTGTACAGAGGAAGATTCAAAAAGATCCTTTGGCTTCGTTTG
Organism: Frieseomelitta varia; assembly: GCF_011392965.1. NCBI lineage: Eukaryota > Metazoa > Arthropoda > Insecta > Hymenoptera > Apidae > Frieseomelitta > Frieseomelitta varia. Next base: position 47,635 of record NW_025110786.1, on the reverse strand, counting down.
TTCAACAAGATCTTCTTGTTTCTTGAATTGTTCCGATTTCTTCGCTATTCTTTCACGAGATTTTTCTATCTGTTTCGATCTGTGCTCGCTTTCAGACAATTTGTAAAATTCTGGGAACAACACGTCGAGAAGCAAAAGACTGTAACAAATAGAAGAGTATGTAATAAAAAAGGAAAATAAACTGAAATATTCTCGTCTCTTTTCCGTATAATTATCCTTAATTCGTATAATTATTCACTCGGTTTTCGTATCACCATCGATGCTCGAAGCTTCAGAGAAGCTGTTTTAAAGTTTTTTCACTCTCTGTGCTTCTTTCACTCGCGAGGAGCCTCGACATAATTTTCTCTTTTCTATCGTTCGTATATTCGTGCGATATATCAGGGGTTTCAATACATATACCTACAATCAGAGTACATTCATTTTCTCCTTTTTCTTCTTTTTTTTTTTTTCTTTTTTTTTTTTTTTTTTTTTTTTTTTTATTATTGAACGGACGCAAATGGCTCTTGCAAAAATACAATTTGTTATCTCATCTCTTTCCGTTACCTCTAGAAAAACGTGTTACTAATTATCTATTTTATACTTGTTAATTAACTCACTTGTTAAGCATTTTCGTTCTTTCTTTTTTTTCTTTTTTCCTCTCTCTTTTTACGCGTGTCTGTGTATATTTTATGTACTCCATCGGAGTTACTCGTTTGTGTAAATTAACACGGGACTGGCAAGAAGGCCGTCAATAATACCGCGAGATCGCGTTTCCCTCACGAACGTAGAAATTGCAACGAGAAAAATTTCATCATCCCGGTGTCATTTGATTTTTACTTGCCATTTATTACAGAGCAGCGCGTGCTTTTATATATAGCGCAATATATCATACAGAACGTAGTACAAAGAGACAGAGAATGATCGAAAACAAAGAATAAAATGTTTCTGTTCAAACCTTCGTTTTCAAGAAATTTTCCAGCTTCAAGTCTATCAAGTCATCTGTTTTATCTACTTTTAATCAAACAATTACGATTGTTTCGTATAACAACCGTAAATGTTACAACAAGCACTAATCTTTTATCTGATTATACAGACTGAAAAAGGAATAATATAGATTTTAGGATAGTTAATAATAAAAATCAAAACACCTCTTTGATTTGATAAGTGTTATCAAATAGTGCTTATCATGGCACTGTTTATTAGTGCATGCGTATTCTGTAAAGTTTAGACTGAATTTTTTCGAAAAAACAAAGCTTTTATCCTAGAACCACTGACCTGTAATTTATATTATATATATGTAATGTAATATATATATATATATTATGTAATATATATATAAATATGTTATACATGTCTGATTATAATTAAATCTGTTTCAACAAAAGCGAACATTAATTTTACAAGAAGCATTTTTAACCCTGATACTGCCAGCGGCCCCGTTTGTTTAAACGTTCAAATTTTTTTCATAAAATTCATAAAAGCGTACATATCAAATTGGCCCCAGCAGTTTTCGCACACGCCATGCACTGCGAGTTGGCAGTAAAAGGATTAATAACCGCATGAAGAATAAATCCATAATCTATCAGTCTGGTGATTCTAGTATTAAACAAAAAACAATTGTATTCCTTATTCCCAACTATTCACATCTAAAATCATTCTCTGCCTTCCTACATCCTATACCATACCACATTTTATACAACATAATATTTTACATATAATCGTTAGTTCAACGTCTTTACATTTCAAGTGTACAGTCCTTTTAAATTTCACATGCGATTCACGATGGATGAAATTTTTCTCGTTGAAACTTCTCTATCCGAGAATCACCCGTTTTCTCTCTAAAACAAAGCTGGCTTATTATTCTTACACACACGGGGGTGGCAAACGTCATGTACAATCTTGACAACGTGCATCGAATCCATCGGCAACAATCAATCAGCATTACATTCACTCGACTCTTAGTTTCTCCTTCTGTGGGTTATTTCGGATCGTATACTTAAAAAAGAAAAAGAAAAGAAAAGAAGATCATCTCTCTTTTTTCTTCTGTTACACAGCATTTTCATTTTAGCATCGTGTGTCGTCAATTTCGCGATTATTCCCTGGTGCTCGTTTGGTTTTCCCTCTGGAACGTGCCGCCAATCGGAAGTCAGGACTCAAAAGAAGCCGAGGAGAGAAGGAAGAAGCGATCCTCGACGAACCGATCCGCCAAGTTTCCCTGAACAGAGCAGCTCGAAAGCGGGCTGGTGACTCTCCATAGTGGCCGACGTCCACCTGCTTCTCGTTCCTCGAGCTTTCTCGACTTTTTGTCAGGTAACGAAGAGCCTGGCGGTCGAGTTCACCAAGTGCCTCAGCCGTGGTCACTCGAGACTTCGTAGCAACACGACCATCTCGCGGAACAAGGCACCTAATTTACCTGGCGTCGTTTGTTTCTTCAGTAAAATACCTCTGATCGTCGTGAACTTCTCGTAACAGGAGAGGCACTTGTGGTATCTGTGTGTGCGAAAGGAATTATCATTTTAATTACGTAGTAGTCTGACGGTGGGGACTCTGTCTTGACGTCAATCATTATAAGAGGAAAATTTCACATACAGATAAACTCATTCTCAAAGATTCATCTTTGTGGTTTGACAATTTCTTTTCTCAATATAAATTTTCAGTTGATCGACTTGAGAAATGAATGAACATAAGACAAGTGACTCGCGAATAATTCGTATCTGTGTGAAATATAGAGTTCGATGTCGAGGTGTACCTTTTCTTTTTAATCATATCTTTTGAGAAAAATGTATACTGACCGTTCTTCTCGCGACACGTCCACGCCGATCGTGTGGAGAGGAGCTTCCACGTTCGACTTGATTACCGATGCAAAGTTTCGCAGGATCAATCTCAATGCCGAACATCCCACCGTTATATACCTGAAACAATAACAATAATAATAGTTATGTAATAAATATATAATAATACAATAATAATATATAATAAAACCAACATATTGTTGTGTCTTTTAATAATTAAAAATCAACTATTAATGATCTCTCGAGTAAAAAAAAAATGGAATGCAAAATCACAATCACCGAAAATGAAGAAAAATTCTATAAATCATCCGATCACTCGTTGCACAATATCCTGAAATCGCGTTTTTCAGAAGGTACGTCGGATTCACGAAAGAAGAAAAGGACGAGAAAGCCTCGGTTCTGACACCACCTCTGATGCTTGTCACGGCTAGTTTGTTCCAAAACGTGTTATTAGCCCATAACGATGCCAATAAATAACGAAAGGCACGAAAGGCTTGGCCCCGCGATTCGATACGCTCGCTTTCGACCGGCGATAAAGGGTTCACGCGAGCTCCCGTTCGAATCAGCGAGACGAATCGCACGGGACCGCCTCATAAATGTCCCACATAACGTTCAACGTTCGTCTTACCGTCTCCCATAAACATTCTGTATCACGATTACCCACGGGAAAACGTATATTCTTCGCGTGAAATGTTTCTCAATTTACCATTGAAATTATTAGCACCTTTTTTTAAGAATCTTCTTTAAAAGCTTCTGACAGCACATTTCTTAAGTAAAGACTTCTTAGTTTTCTCAAACTTTAATAATTTTGTTGGATTTTCATCTTCATAAAAAAAAAAAACAGAGAGGAATTATCTCGTATCGTCAATTCTCTGCAATTTCAATTTAGCAATTCCACAAGTTTTCATTTTTTGACACGCAATTCTTTTTAAATGTCCTCTTTATCCATGAAAGATTTCGAAGGAGGGGAAGTATCGACGAATCGGAAAACGATTCGACCGTGGAACAACCCTCCGTCATGCGGCACGCGACATCGGATATCAAATATTCATCGGCGCGTTCCTTTTTTTTTTTTTTTTTTTTTTCTCACGAACCTACCCACTTTTGACCAGGACGAAAGCCCGTAACGAACGAGCCGTGAAAATGGCGAATAGTTACATGCAAACCGAGCTGCATTACGACGTCGAGATGTGTATATTTAGCTGGCAATTTCCTGGCTCGATTCACCCTTTCGGTAGCTGTCGAACCATGACTCGAAAGTACTGTAATCAGTACAAAACTCGTAACGAATGGCACTCAAAGTTTAGGGCTTTCATTTGCAACTGAAACCTGCTTATGGAAACCATGAAAACCTTTGTAAAAATGTTTTTCACGCTTCTTTGAAATTTAGGCTGAATCTAATTTAAAAAAAAAAATAAGTCTAAAGAAATCTGAGATATTTAGATAAACGTCTCACCTGTCCTCTAAATCCTAGAATGTATGAATTATCTTTAAATTTTTATAATTAATCTTTAAATTTTTATAATTAAATTATCTTTAAATTTTTATATTTAATCTTTAAATTTTTATAATTAAATTATCTTTAAATTTTTATATTTAATCTTTAAATTTTTATAATTAAATTATCTTTAAATTTTTATATTTAATCTTTAAATTTTTATAATTAAATTATCTTTAAATTTTTATATTTAATCTTTAAATTTTTATAATTAAATTATCTTTAAATTTTTATATTTAATCTTTAAATTTTTATAATTAAATTATCTTTAAATTTTTATAATTAATTTAAATAATTATTATCTTTAAAAGGAAAAATTTCCTGCTTAACAGAGATGTGAACTAACGCGCTAATTATCTGTATTTACCAGAGATTAAATGACTAATTCGTAGCAAAAAGATTACGAAATAAGATTGATCTTAATCGTCTTGTTTCGCAATACAATTCTATCGATCGTAGGATCTTCGTTACAACTGCTTTACAATTATAACTTTCTCGTAAATTTCACGATCAACGAAAGCGTGTGATAATTTGACGATAACTTGTTTTCGCTTCGCATTGATCGTATAGCGAAACAGATGCATTAAAATGCAGAACAGACAGAGAAAAACGGGGACGAAGAAACGGACTTGACTTGTTACGCCGAGTAATTGTGAATGGCAGCTGCCGAGCGACCAAGAAATTAGTTTGAATTTACTTTTATGGTATCGGCTACAGGTTTCTGAACGGACGTGATCAATGACTATAAACGGTCAACAAATAAACCAAAGAAACGAGAAACTTGTACCTGCGTGTAACATTTTCTTTCAATGCTCATTCATGCTCGGTAAATGTTTACATCCGATTTGAAATTAAAACTGATAAGATAATTAATCCTTATGTGTACAATTTAATATGGATAATAGTATGCAAGACGTTAGTTAAGTTTTGGAATATTTTTGTAATCAAATGACGTAACCAATACACTTTTGAAATTTAAAATTAAATGACAATTTGCGATTACCAATTTTTTTCTAAGCGTAAAATCCCAATTAAGATTTAGAAGAGAGACTAAGAAAAGATTAAAAGGACATAGATGTCTGACCAAAGATACAGAATAGTCGACAATATAGTAAATGAATAAGAATAACAGACAATCGTAATTCTTAACAAATTGTGCGATCGTCATTTTCCTTTTTTTCTCGTTTTGTTCTAATAATAGCGATGACAAGCAAGGAGGAAAAGTGCGGAGACGACGACGGTCGTAATAACTAACGAATAGAACGGCAATTTTCCAGACTGGTAAACTCGCATTCTAAACGGATATGCTATTATTAGATCGCTGGATTGTAGAATTGATATTGGCATCTCATTCGTTCGATTAACGCCAGAGAGCTTATCTGTACATATCTAAATTTATTTCACTAAAAGAATTTACACCGATCGAATTGGCAAAATCGATTTTAAGGCAATTCAGATGCAGTTCCATCGCAGATTGCTCAACGAAATTCGTACTTTCCTTTTCTTTTAAACGACGTTCAAGGCGAAGCAAGTATAGAGATATATGCGGCGTGCGATCCGTTCGATGTTAATAGGCGTGTACGATTTATAATGCGCATTGTGTGCGTAATTAGAGGAAGAATGGGGCAGGAAGAAATGGATAACCAATGCACACGTGAAAGGAAATGCTCGTTTCTCGTCATGACAGCGCAATAGGCAACAGTTTGTTACTGAACGTCAGTTTAATTGCATTGTTTCAAGCATCGATCGCACGAGCTATTGCATTCTTCCGCCTCTTATCTAAAACTATTGTCAGCTAAGAATTTACAATTATCGAATTATTATCAAATGATTATATTTCTTTTTTTTTTTTTTTTGTATGCTTTAAATAAGCATCGAGACTACCATCGAAAGTATGTTTTTCAAGAATGCGTCACAGCCACATTCAACATCCTACGCCATCGTTAATATTTATGATCGGTTGTCAGGCCAAGAAAGAAAAGGATTTACTGTCCGTAACTGTCCATGGAGTGCGTCAACATATGCCTGGCCCTTCGAGTTTCAAGATTGAACAATAATACTCGCCGACAGCCGAGGATCCGAAGCTCGAATTTGCATCTGCCACTGTCTTCTATTGTCTCGGCTAATTTTCACGAACCCTCCGTTACTCGTCAGCCTTCTCGCTTCGTGTTTCCCCGTTCGTCGAATTAGCCATTCCCATACAGGCCACGTGAAGTGCGCGCCACCCTACTTGAAATACCCTGTTTGCCCATCCGCCATTCGAGAACTCACCCTATATACAAGGGTGAGTCTCGATTTTCTCTAATTCACCGAGCGTGTTACGTTTCACGATGGAAATTGAAGTAACGTTAGAGGACACGCGTGAACAGGCATGTGTCACAAACTTTTAATGCGAAGTGTTAGTGACAAGAGAAAAAGATTTAAATAAAACTTTATGTTAAAAATGTAGAGAAGGAAAGAGATAAAAACGCGTCAAAGAAAGGTCTTTACTCACATTTCATATTTACTTTGTAGTAAATCACCAATCGGACCGAGCAGAGAGTTACATAAATCCAAGTTCCACATGGTTCTGTGAAAAAAAAAAAAAAAATTGCAAAGATTATAAAGACTGAGAACTGATAATTTCCTTCAATTCATAAAATCACGCACTTACGGTTTTAATGTAAGTATTCCCAATAGATCGACAATAATTGAAAGATCGTTCATTGCCACAGCAGAATCCACCGCAGCCTGAAAATTTAATCCATCTTTACAATCTTGTCTCATTTACCGTTTGATAGCAAAAAGCTGAACAAATTACCTTAAGATCTTTATTGTGCCATAGAGAATAAATAATTTGTAAGGAACGATGGCGACTTGTAAGTACCGCCATCATCGATTCATGACCGCGCATCATGCTATTGAGTACTTCAGCTTCCGACATCTCGTTGAGAACTCCCATTTGAGAGTAATCCAAACCGGCTGAACTCGCATAATGATTCTACCAGAAAAAAAAACAAAAAAACAAAAAAGAAAGGATACAATTTTACAAGATCATTTTGCAAACCTACGTCGTATGTTTATGGATTCGATAATAAAAAAAAAAAACTCACTGGTAGAAAAGTTTCTACGTCCAAACCGTACGGTTTATCGGCACTTATGGGAACAAATGCTCCTTTATCCGTATTTTCGACGTTCGGCCTTATCTGAGACGCGCGAATCTCTAACTTAGGATTCGGGGACACTTGAGCTTTGTTTGATTTCTTTGTGACGAATGTCATGGTTGTGGAAGCGTTGCGCGCGGACAGCGACGTTGAGGTAGCAAAGTTTCTGTTCAGCGAAGTGGATCTAGATTGCGCAGAATTTGGCCTGTTTAACGCAGGATCGGAGGGGCTGTGCCTTATACTATTAATTCTGCAAGAATGTTAAACGCGTTTCCGATAATTATCACTGTTGCATAACATGTTAATAATCTACGCTACAAGTGTCTATACTTACTGTACCGGATAATCGCTTTCGTAACCCTGTTCTCCGTCTCTACAGCTACTTTGTCTTTTCAAATAATGTTTAGGAGAATCCGGGCTAGGTGCTCTATTCTTTAATTTTCCATCGTCCATTACTGGAAGAACAGCAGCCATTGGTGCTACACGTGGTGTCAGCGTAGAATTTGATCTTTGCGGGCCCAAAGGTTGTGGAAGTGTTCCTATATCACTAATAGAACTGCCTTTTTTCCCAGGAAGAGGTGTAATGTTTTGTCTTAGAGGTGGTATAGACGCGAGAGTTTTCGATGTTCTGCCAAAGCCGTTATTAGCTTGAAGATTCGCTTTTATTTGGCTAGTACTCGTAATTGTATTTCTTTGAACTGGCGGTGACGATTTCATCGGTTGAACACGAACTGGTACAGGCTTTATTAACGACAACGTTGGTGCGGGTGGAGGTGGAGATGACGGCGACGAGATAGGTGGAACTTCTTCTGTATCCACCGTGTTTAAGTTTGACATTGAGGTAGAAAGATTTTGCAGTATCTGCGGTTGCGTAGGATCTGTAAAAAGAAACGTGGAAGGATGAACGTGAAGTTGAACGTTTCACGCGATACACACAGATATTTGTACATTGACATTCATCCAGTATTGGTATAAAAGACAGAAATAAGCGGAAAGTTTTTATTTTGATACAGAACTCACCCACATCTTGAGGCTCCGGGAAAGCCTCAGGTTCTGGAGGTGGAGTGCGAGACACTGAAACATATCGTGCGTAGCATGCTCATTCACAAACCATACAGCACAACATTCATATTCAGGATGCATTTGTATTTTCAGATTTGTGATGATAGGCGAGTAATTAAGAGTTAGAACAAAAATAGAACTTGAATGTGTTATGAGACACAGATCTTGCAATAAAGAATAAGTAATAATGTTTTACTTACATGACCTGTTAGGTTGAAAAATATCGCGATATTCAGTGACATTGGGAATATCTGCATACGTTGCTTCATCTTCAGGGTCAGTTCCAGACTTGTCTGCTTCTTCTATGGTTCGTACATCTAATCTATAAGCAAAACATTTAATAGAAGTCTATAAAAATATATGAAAACTACTTTTTTGCAAAACTTACGTATGCTTCTTTAATCCAGGTGGCCTTTCCCTAGAAAAACTTTTCCGTAACGAATTCCCGTGACTAAATGGAGAACCGGATGTCGTTGAGACTCCTCCTAATGGAGCGATTTTCTTTAAGTCACACACATACAAGACAATATTTGCAGTGTGAAAGCTTGCACCGATCTAAATAAACAATAAATAAAAATCTTAATTTATAAAACATTACGTATACAATAAACCACTTAAATCAACTTACCAGCTGATTCTGAGCGATAGCTATATCTTGTACCTTCCCCCAGCCAGTTGGAATAGAATCTAATGTTCTACCTGGTTCCCAGCCATAGACTTTTAATACATCATGGCAACCAGCAAAAAGGCATTCTCCACCTTGACTGAAGTAAAGACATCTACTCAAAGAATAAATATTTATAAATGACTGGAAATCTTTAATGGCCATAAATATCTTGTACAATTTATGAATATCCACCTGATTGCAGAAGAATGAGTTTGGTCAGTGGAAGATACAAGTTGAAAAGATTCCAAGTCCCAAAAATGAACTGTTCTATCTGCACTTCCACTGGCTAGTAAGAATTCATGAGGATGAAATTCCACTGTTGTTGCTGGGCCTCTGTGTTCAGAAAACTCCTTCAACTGTCTACCAGCTCTTAAATCCCATAACTAATTCAAAAAAGAAAACATTGATTAATTATATTAGTTGGCACTGCATCAAAATAAGATTTATATAACATTTACCTTAACCATCCCTTCCTCGCCTGCACTAGCAATCCACTGACCATCAGGACTAAATTTTAAACTGTTCACCATCCTATTGTGTCCCTTATAAGTGAAGATACAACCTTTTCTTCTGATGTCCCAAAGTTTTATAGCAGTGTCTAAACTTCCTGATGCTAATAATTCCCCATAAGGATGAAAGTCCATACAACGTATACCTGCTTTGTGTCCAGTTAATGTACGGGCTAATTTAGCATGTTCTAAGTCCCAGATTTTTAATGCTCCTGTTTGTGAACCAGCACATACTAAATCTTCCGTTTGTCCAAATCTAACACATTCTATTGAAGTGGTATGACCACTCAGGCTCTGTGAACCAACAAATAAAAATGACACAAATATCAGATAGAAATACTATCGACGTAAAATACAATTTAACTAATTTTCCAGTTGAAATATTCTTTTTGAATCAAACAACTGCAAGTAAAAGATGAAACTGTACCATAATACAATTCTGCTTTCCAACTGCCCATAGATTTACTTTCTTGTCATCACCACCAGTGACCAAAACGCGTCCAGACTTGTGACCTAGTGCCAGGCAATTGACATTGGCCGAGTGGGCAACAAAATCCTCTGTACAAAGAGAAACGGATTATTATTCTTTCAAAGTGACCTGAACAAAATGTCAGCTACCAATGACATCATACAGACAGTATATTTTCGATTTAAAAAGAAGGTTATGACCATAACAGGGAGACGCAGCAAACAATTAATTATTGGATTAAATCGAAAGATTTGTAAACACGAGTTGTTTACTTATCCCAAGGAAGAAAGAGCGCCAGGACAGAATCCGTTGGACGCACACCGAACCGACATGCAATAAGTAAAGAATTACGAACGAGACGATCACTTACGGAGTTTCCATGACCTCTTCGTGGACGAAGCCATATTCTGGGACCACAGAATTGCGTTGTGCACGACTTATTTGGCAACGACAACAATTTGAGATTTCAGCTTGCGGATGCAGAATTTTTTTTTGCTGGAATTTGTACGTAACATTTTTACTTAGTGTTATTATTCAGTGCAGGAACGATCGTTCAACGGGGCGGCAGCATCTCGCCGCGTTCTGGTCCTGAGGGCAATTCTTTCCTTGAAACTTCTGACCGTTTTCACAAACCGTTCGTTCCACCTCTTCGTCGTATCTCATTTCTTGAATCTGCCTGCCCGTGGGTAGCGCGAACTAACGTGACGTTGAAAAATATCGAAGTTCTGTTTCTATCGAGATTACGTTCCAATTGATCGCACCAGATGTCACCAGTTCTCCGGTCAATTGAATTCTAACCTTAACATGTGTTAGAACAGGCGGGCGGATTGATCATCGAAACAAAACAAAAAAAGAAGTGCGATAAAACATTATTGGGAATTACGTAAGTTGCACGTGACGTAACGAGAATTTGTGGTCTATTGTAAACATTTATAAGTGAGGTTATAATCGTCGAATTAATTTTACTACGACGTATATGATGAACAGATTGTTTGCATTTAATCACTCGCGCGCGCTCGCGATTGAAATTAATTCACTTTACTCTCGGATACCCAAAAGGTATTGCGTGAAATATGTGCAAGGACAATCTCCGGAATCTAGAGTTCGCGAATATTTTTATTATATCGACCACCAAGGCATGGTACAATTCGCTTTTATAATTAGATTTATGTTCAAACGTATAAAACTTTAGAAATGACTAATACATTTGCTCTATTTTATGTGCTGCAGTTGTTCCTGGATGATGCACGTATGAAAAACTTCACATCATGCTTTAAAGGTGTGCATAAACAATGGGATAATTTATTACATATTCCAATTCATTTATCATGGAAGCCATGTCATTTTAGATAAAAAGTTTTTGGCCTTTTTTTTCAAACGCTTGAAAAAGAATGACACTGGTAGATATGTGGGAGATTTTCCTTATGTCTCTCTTTGCGGTCCAGAGAGAAATTTTGTCAGATGCGATGATTTGCCAATAGTTTTCACGAAAATTTTTAAAAAGGAAGATAGTAAAACAAGTAAAACTGAAAATTGGTTTGGTTATGCTTATGCAGAAGAATTATTAATGGTACAGTTAATCTTACTACTAATTAAATACTTACACATTTAGTCTGGCATTTAATAATAAATTCATTGTAGGTACCATTTCAACCAGACAAAATATATATGGATGTTCAGTCAGGCAGAGTATATCATCCTGCTCCAGAAAAAGCAGGAGGAATTGGTCTGGTGAGATCAAAAATTGCTATTGAACTTAGTCCATTATTTAGTTTTGAGAAAGGAGAAGAATATGGTCCAACTCATATCATTTGGGAAGATAAAAAATATACTTTAGATCATAAATGGTATAAGAATGAAGAACTACAAGCTGTCAGATAAAAATAAATAAACTTTATTCTTAATTCAAAAAGGAAACAAAGCACAATATATAAACAACTTTCATAAAATGTACATATATTTTCAATGATAAATAACAAAGATTTGTAATTATCCTCTATCTAATAAGTTTTGTTAAGGTAAAGATGAAATATCAAAGATTCTAGCTGTGGAATCATCAGATGTAGTTAGTGCTTTCTCTCCATTTCTAAAAATTGTTATCGTTTGTATATTTTTATTAAAAAAATTTCTATTAAAGAACAGACGAATATCTGTATTTTCTTCAACTTACTCAGATATATATAAGTCGAGAATATCTGCTGTGTGTCCAATAAATGACCGTAGACATTGACCACTTTTTCCATCAAAACATCTCAGAATACCATCTAATCCCGCTGAAAACAATATACTCGTGTTCCCTTTCCATAAAAGTTTAGATATACCATTTTCTTGCTCTATCTTTTGCCTAAGCACCTAAATAATAATAAAAGTAAAACGATAACAATAATGATTAAAAGTGACTAATCTAAAATGCTAAAGTTACAATACCTGTTTTGAGATATCCCAAATGAAAATTTCTCCATTAATTGTACCAGTTGCAGCAATTTGAAATGCAGGATCCTTACAAAAAGCTGCTGTTTCTACCCAATTGTTATAACAATTTCCTTCATTATTTCCTTCTTGATCAATATTCACATTATTATACTCGCCATGATTAAGATTTTGCAGAATGGAAACTATCTAAAATTTTTAAATCATTAATACGATTTATTCGAAGAAATTTTTATTTTTATATTACCTTCCCTGTATTTGAGGTACTGATTATAGCTTTACCATCTACAGCTGCAGAAAGCACTAGATTGTTATCCCAATGACAATCAATAGTGGTTATAGAAGAAGAATGACCTACTGCAGAAGATATGGATGACAACACAGTACTTGTTTTTAAATCTAATACTCTAATAACTCCATCTTCATAACCCACTGCTATGCGCTTGCCTAAAATATCACATCCAGTCAAGTTATATTTTTTTCAATTACAAGATAAGAAATGCAAATACCATCTGGAAATATTGCACCAGTCTCTGCCCGGCAACCATATCCCTGAAACACTTTACAATCTCCATCAGGTATTTTCCACATGTATATTTCTCCATCGACAGATCCTGCTAATAAAACATTAGCAGCTGTATGCCACATCATCCACTGCAACAATGTAAATAATATTTTAATTCATTGACATCCATGATAGTATTCAATTATGAAAAATTAACTAACAGTGGCATCTCCCATGTTGTAATCCCAAATCTTAGTTTTATCAACTAATTTCCAAACTTGTATCATTCCACTCATATCCCCAGTAGCCAAATATGATTCATCATGATTAAATGCTGAAAAGATAATACTATCTTTATGACCTATACAGTCCAAAATGATTTCTCCTGATGATGTATCCCAAATGTAAGCTTTATCTTCTTCTCCACCTGTGGTAGCTAATTTTCCATTTTTACTTAATGAACCACAAAAGACAGAACCTAAAATTTACATTAATTCATAATTAAGTTAACAATACATAAATATAATCATAACAATTGAAATGTTCTTTACCTCGTTTGTGGCCACTGAAAACACAAATTGCATCTCCGTCTTCTGAAGGATCTTCCTCCATCACATCGTTCTCTTCAACATCTCCTGCATTATATGCATCTACAACTTCTTCTACATCTCCTATGTATATCATATCCTCATCATCTACTTGATTAGACATGTCTGGAGAAGACGGCGGAGTATCTTCGTGCATGATTTACCTTAAAAACTTAATAAAGCGTGCAACAGGTCACGCTTTAAAAAGATACAAATATATTTAACTAGAAATCACTTAACGTATATAAAATTTTAGTAATAATGATATTATCTCACGAAAAAGTGTGCGTCTAGTTAAAATCTTTCAACTGGTCTAAGTAATAAAATCACAATTTCTAGTCTGTCATTTGAAAAAATAGAAATTCAAATGCTCGTCAACAACAATCGGAGTTTGGAAGCACCAGCTGATTTGGAGATTAGATGTTACAGAAATCATAGGGAATTTTTCTCAAGTGTTATTGGCAATATTTATGATTATAGTCTTATGACAGTGGCGACATCTTCTCAAAAAAAAGTAATAAAAGATTACCATCTGAAGAAAAGTAGATTTTCTTCAAACAAACAGATTTTATTCAAACATTTTAACTTTTAAACTTGAAACTATACAATTTACAATTAAGACCATATATTTGTATTAAATAATTACAGTTTCTTGAGTATTGATTAAACATGTATGTTATACATATTTTATTATTAATGATAACGAGGCGACAAATAACTGTATCAAATTCTCCGTCCTCTTTTTTCATGATTTTTACACATCGAAACATTAGTTAACTGTGTGCTAATCATATTCGTTACTTATAGTTTGTGTAACAGATAACTACTACATAAATATGCACTTTAAGTATTTGTACGATTTGGACGTATATAGTTGTCACGTCAATCCACACTTCTATTTCATCATCCGCCTCATCCGTTCTGCTATTCGCTCCTCGTGCTGTACTCTCTCTCTTTCTCTCTAATAGCGCTTGCTTATACCTCTTCGCCTCTTCGCCTCAAGATAGTGCTATCTCTTTTTACAAGTGTATACGCCCGACAACCGGCAGTCTCGGTCAAGTAACCGCAAAGTGTATACGTTGCAGTCAGGCCTTCCAAATTCGTCAATGTCTGTCGTCAACTTAAATCGCAAAAATTCCAATGAAACTTTCACAAAAAGCAAGTCAATTAGTTCAAAGATTTCTACACGTTCGAAGGTCGCAAAAATTGATCGCCAAATTATCAGCTCATCGACGATCCCTCGAAGAGAGAATCGGCCAAGTAAAGTCTCGACGAACATCTGGAAGATTAATTGACCATAAAGGTAATTGACTGCAAATATTCAAGATTTATATGGATAAGTTCTGATATTTGAGAAATGGCCGAGGGAGTGTTGGAAAAGTACCGCGTGGACGACGAAAAGAAGAACAGATATATAATGATTGGCCAGATGAATAGGATAATAATCCTGTAAAATCACCAAGCGAAAGTGGGAGTACGTGAATTAGAATGTTGGGGTGGGAGTGAGTTTCTTAACAACGAGCTTTAAAGTACACACCAGTCATTGGGGCAAAAGCACGGTGGAACCACGTGTGTCGCTTGTCAAATTGATTATTTCACGTTGTAACTTCAGATGATGAAAGAGAAGAAACAACGACGGATGTTCCTTTTAACTGTTCGTTCCTCGTCTGAGATAATATTCAACTGATAATATCTAATACAAGAACGTAAAGATTTCGAACGTCGAGATTGTTTTAAGCGTAAATGGCACCTGAAATTGATCAGTTATTCGCTCAAAGAGTTATACGAGCAAATTGAGGTAAATGCATTTGCGCAGAAAGCAAAAAAAGTCGAGTAGCAAGTGGAAATTGCTTTTGCAAGATTATTTTTAAATAGAATCGAGATATTTGCTTGCTTGGAACCGAAAGCAGGAGGAATATACAAATAAAATTCGAGGAGATATGCTACATTCGAAGAAATACAAAAGTAGAATTGATCGACGATTTGAAGAAAGAACATTGGCTACGTTTCTCTTTACAATTTCTCAAAATGGAAGCTAGAAGCAACAACAATTCTCTGTGGGTATTTGGATATGGATCGTTGTGTTGGTACCCTGGTTTCAAGTACAAACGAAGCGCCGTAGGACACATTAAGGGATTCAGCCGAAGATTTTGGCAAGGGAACATAACTCATCGTGGCACAGCAGAAAAAGTAAGTGGTCCGGTGGTAAGTCCCATCTGTTTTTTCCTTCACCGGATAGCCCAAGTTTCTCAGAAATATCTATGTTTTTTCTTCGGAGTGTACACATATTTCAGTCTGTAACGTGACGCGAGAAACAATCACACAATTCGAAGTTAATGTTAATCGTTTTACATGGTGAAACAACTGCAAACGTAAATATTTAGAAATACATTGAGATTTACAAAATATTAAAATATTATATAATTATAAATATTATAAATATAATAAAGTAATTTGTTCCGAAACACGCTGATGCAGTGTAGTGTTGTTTCGAAACATTTCATTGCGAATATTCACGTCGATCTGCTCAAATCATTTTGACTTTGAATAGAATTCAACGATGGATCGAATTTTTTTTTTTTTAATATACAATCTCCGTCTCTGTTCTATTTATATCTTTGATTTTCTTATTCTTGCGCGCCATTCGCCACGTGTATTCTTTCACAAAACTTTGGCAGTCGTCCACATCGGTTTTTGTTCGACCAATGAACATATTTACGACAGATACGCATCGGAAATTAAAAATACGTATTTCCAGTTCGAAGATTATCTACGCGTTATCTTTCCCGTTTCCTCAGAGGAAATTTATCTCGCTGTTTCGATGATCTAAACTGAGAGTTCTAAGAAGAGTAAGAAATATTTAATAAAGGGCAATTCTCTTAAATATCCGGCACAGCGTAATATTTGTGGAGGAACGTGTACGCCCCAATAAGTACTTACGGATGTCTCCATTAAGACTGATGAAAATCGGATACAGTTTCACCTGACTAGCTGGCCGCTCTAATTTCTCCAATTGAATGCAACAATATCATCTGACAAATATAAAATATCCCCCTCGTTACACATTCGACTATTTTTGACCATCATTCTCGGCTTTATTTTATAATCCATTGCATTTATTTTCGCATCATATAGACAAGATTTATCAAGGCAAGAATTTTTCTTGATCCCGTGTTGCAGTTGCCTGTCATTTAACGTGAAATCAACTCGCAGAAACTGATATCTTTCGCGAGCACGTAATTTTCTTCTTTGTATTCGCTTTGTATGCACGTAATTTATATCATTCTATCGTATAATAAAAAGACTCGCTGCTTCTTTTATTCCCTCCGCAATCGATGTTACACATAAGTTGTTCGTTTAGTCATTTGTCGCCCTATTTTTGTTGCAGCCTGGACGAGTGGCGACGTTGGTCGAAGAAAAAGAGGTGATCACCGCTGTGAAACTTGACTTAATATCGGCATTTACAAATTACCACATTTTTCTTGTTATTTAATCTGCGGATTATGCGTTAAGCCTTCAGTAATTATTTGTTACATTAGGTACTTTCGTTTTGTAATACACGCATTTTTTTCTTTGTCAACAGGGTGTTGTTTACGGACGAGCATTCCAAGTTCAAGATAGCGCAGCGTTGCCTTACTTGGAAAGTCGCGAATGTACTTTGGGGGGATATGTGTCGACAATTACTACGTTTCATACTCGCGAAGGGAACAGGAGTATCCCGGTCATAACATACATAGCTACTAATAAAAATGAACATTGGCTCGGCGAAGCGCCGCTTCATATTATCGCTAAGCAAATTTCCGAATGCTCCGGCCCAAATGGACACAACGTCGAATATCTTTTACGGTTCGTTTTAGCGCGAGTAACGTCATTCGGTTATATTTTTAAATTGTTGAGTTATGCTGTCCTTTACATTGTGTTCCGTGTGTCACGAACAGATTAGCTGAGTTTATGCATCGTTATCTACCAGAAGCTCACGATGAACATTTGTACAAGCTGGAAGTATTGGTACGTTCGAGAATAAAGGAAATGAATATGTGTCTGGATACGCTAATGGGCGACCGAGACTTCAGTATCGACCTCGACGACATCGATGGCAAGGATGAGGATCACGACGTGGTTACCAGTAACGCCACTAAAAATCTTAGGAAAAATTCTTTCCAATTCACTCTTCAAGTACCTGATAAGACTATGCGTTGCCTCAAAATGTAATCCGCATTTTTTACATTAATATTTATCGAATGCCTGGACATCTGCAATCATGCGGGATTGTCAAAAAGCAAGGTTTTATATAATTAACAACAATAATATAGATAATATTCTTTATAGATATTTATGTAAATACGTTCGTTTCGAGATCAATGTACATATTGAGTAGCTAAATATTATAGACTAATCTTCGTACGAACGTACTTCAAGCACAAACAAAACTGTATTTTGATATTTTAGTATTTTAAAATGTATTTGCACATTTGAATATCGTATTTTCATTTTTGAATGTGCTGGATATTTAAAATTATATTCTTTTAAAGAAAATTGTGCCTTAATTTGGGGAGAATACAAATATGGTGCATTCCTTATTTATAAATTGTAAGTTAAGATGAAAAATTTTGTATTTGAACTTGCAAAATTTTTATTTATAAAAAAACAATGATTAAATATATTACGGTACGCTTCTTTTTCTAAATCCCATATGTAGTTTTATGTATTTCTAAATCTTAAACATTTCTTCTATTTGGAAAACAGAAATTTACTGCGCTATCTAAAAAAAAAGATGAAATTAGAGCTAAGTCGATAAAACAGGAATGATATACCATCCGAAATGTAAAAAAAACACCTACAGATGATATATAGGAATCTACAATTATGCATCGTTGATAATTGCACAAGTTACTTCATCAACTCTTGATAATAATTGTTATTTCCATGTATATTGACTAATTAGAGGTATACCTCGACTATGATTGGACATTTAATGCTTTTCTTTTCGTGTTCCATGTCATATACATCGTCTGTATCCATGCTTGGAGATCATCTGACCCTCATACCATTTTCATGTCACATTCTACCATATCGATTTGAACAGGTTTTGCACTGCAGCGCCACAGGTAATAGGAATTAAAATCAGAAAATATGAATAATGTTACATCTGTATCGAAAATTATTGAATTAAACGCTTTCTTATTTGCATATCTATTCTTAAGAGACGACCAATTTAACGTTTGACTGTGATATAATTACTTTCTACATAAATTAGTATTACACGTCACAGACTTATAAATTAGCATTTAGTATGTGTCGACAGAATTATAAGTTAACAACTAACCGTGCAAACGAGATTTGGGTTAGGTTTGATAGACATATGTCATTGCGCGACATAAGGAGTGATATTTATATGCAATATTTTAAAAGATCAATGTATAAACGTGCAACAGAAATGAATATACTCCTGGATATGGAACGCTGGTTGAACTTTCAATTGCCATTATTTCATACAATGACTTTATTTTTGGGTAATTTGAAGTAATTTCCATACAATCTAGAAAATACTTTATGTTACGTTTCAGCTCTAATTCTACATCTGATTCAATCGGACAATATATAGCGCATTCACCTTTCAAAATGTTCTCAACATCGTCTTTACAGGCACACTCGTGTATTACCATGTACAAAGATCGTGGAACTGTGATTTGCAATCAACGAAAATTACTTGTGAAAGGATAAACTAATTAAAGGAAACGTCTGCACGCGTTACTGACACATGATTTTCATAATTTTCGGTAGAAGATACAAGGAAAAGGGAGCATGGAATTCCTGGTTACGCCGTGACGACGTGGTGAGCCTCGAAGATCTTCGTTATTATTTCAGCGAAACGAAGCGTGTATGAGGTGCACGCTCGAGTTGGCTCCTGTACGAGTTGTTAACTTCCTCGTGCGGATTCTGACCAATTTATTACACACAGAATTCGTCGTTTCTTTTTCGAAATAAGTAGCCCGAAAATCACTCGAGGCTCTTACAAATAATCAATCTGATCAAGAACGTCGGACTATAGTAACGTTACGTCTCTTCAGTTTCAAACATCTAAACGTATGTACATGTCTAAATAAATATATGCTCACTTCTACTAGTAATTATCGAATGAAATGATCGAAAATATAAAATGTCTCTATTTCAAGAAATTTGCGAATTTTCACCATTATAATGTCCATAGAACGAAATGATCCAAGGAGTAAAATGAACCAAGCGTAAAGTTCTTTCGACAAGTTGGAAAACGTTTGCCTACGATTGTGTTTTGCGACGACTGCACGAAGGAGATCAATGAAGAGAAGGGCAGTACAATTACAACGTGAAAGAACAACGTAACGTTGTGAATGGACGAACGTAATCGACGTAACGCCTGTTCAAGAAGAGTTTCAAGAACCACTTGAAGTTCTAGAGTTGTACGATAGTTTTAACGCGGTTCGTACAGTCCTTGGTTTGGTGGACAATCCGACAGGGAGCGTAGGGAGGAAGAGCTGGAGAAGAGCTCCTTACGGAACGTATGTACGTAAACGAACGTTCGTCACGCATCGTGACGATAAAGCCAGCCAGGTATCTCAGGGATAACGTTACTCCTGGCTACGTGTATGCTGTCCTGTAATTCCATTAATGTACCTCGTGGACAATTTAAAAAGTCTCCTTGTCGTTTTCCACGTTCCAGGTTCCAGCACAATGTTCCAGCAAGCGAGTTTCAGAATCTGCAAAACGAGTTATGAACGATGTATTCAAAGAAAACGCTTGACCGTTTCATTCTAAACGTGTACAGAATGCAGGACCTTCTGGTTATTTTGTCGGAAGAAAGAAGAGAGAGGCTGGAAATTTATTCGCGTCGAAAACATACAGTGGGGTGCAAAATTGAGCCAATAACAAAAATTTTTTATTGTTAAATAAAGTGTAAAAACATGAAAATAAACTTGACTATCTGATTCTTTACAGTTTTAGGAAACTGAAGCTATCTTTTAACTCTTAAGATTAGGTTTCTTCCTGACTGAAAAAATTAAAAAACATAGAATCAATTTTGCACCAGAATTAATTTTTTCACAGTCAGATTTACCATACCTTAATATTTTGTCCATAAGCCATTTGCTGAGATAATAGCTCTAATACGTCTTGGCACACTTTCAAACAGTCTTGAGCAGAAATCAGGTGGCATTTGATTCCACTGTTCTATAACACGAGCATGTAGTTCCATTACTGAGCCAGATGAAGATTTGTATGCGTTTAGAATTTTTTTTTCAATATACCCCATAGATTTTCGATGGGGTTTAGGTCGGGGCTTCGTGCAGGCCAATCTAAAATTGAAAATGCTTGAGTAGTCAGCTAATTAGTTACACTTTTCGCTGTATGTTTCGGGTACGGATCATGTTGAAAAACGATTTCTTCTACAACGAAGGGCATATCTTACATACAATTTGGCAAATATTCTTTTAAAATGTCTTTATACATATATTGATTCATAATCCCTTCAATTTTGTGCAATGGGCCAACACCATCTTCCATCATACACCTCCACAACATATGTTTTTTATATGAGTATATATGTATATATCTCCTCCTAGCTCAGTAATGGAACTACATACTCGTGTTATAGAACAGTGGAATCAAATGCCACCTGATTTCTGCTCAAGACTGTTTGAAAGTGTGCCAAGACGTATTAGAGCTATTATCTAAGCAAATGGCTTATGGACAAAATATTAAGGTATGATAAAGCTGGTAAATCTGAATATGAAAAAATTAATTCTGATGCAAAATTGATTCTACGTTTTTTAACTTTTTCAGTCAGGAAGAAACCTAATCTCAAGAGTTAAATAATAACTTCAGTTTCCTAAAACTATAAAGAATCAGATGGTCAAGTTTATTGTCATGTCTTTACACTTCATTTAACAATGAAAAATATGTTTCTTAAAAATTTTTGTTATTGACTCAATTTTGCACCCCACTGTATTTTCCGTTCGCCAGTGGTTTCCATGAGCTCGCTTTCGTGCGGAAAAGTCGAATACGGTTATATTGTTCGTCACGGTTATTAAACGCGTGTTTCTTTTCTTTTCTATCGTGCACGACAAATATTCGGAGCGTGCATCAATTTGAACCACCCACGAAGAATTTCGATACGACACCGTCCGCACGAACTTACTGTACAATATCTACTGCATTTCAGTCTCGAACAATAAAATGCGCAATAATATTAGAAAGTTTCATTGGTTACACGTAACAAAATATTCCCAATGTCGTGCACCGATCATTTTTATGCAGTATTGAACAATAATGTCGTTTCCTTGGCTCTTCATGGTCGCTGGATTGCCGCAACAATGAAATAAACGCCAGTGCCACCGTTGTATATTTTCCCGCGTTTTTCTGAAAAGTGATTGATATTAAAAAAGGCGGGGGGGAAAAAAAAAACAGTGGCGAGACCGTGGGCCGGTTTAAAAGGCGTAAAGCACGACACATTTTACCGTCGGTGTGGTGTGATTTCCGTCACGTTATTGTGTCAAGTACTCGTGACTAAAAAAAGTTATTATCGCGACGTAATTCCTTCCTCCAAAAAAAAAAAAATACAAACTACAATCTGCAACGCGAGTGAACGCAATACGAAGTTGCAAATTGCCCCCTTGCGAAATATTCTTTGATAAAACGAGTCGGAAGTCATTCGATTACGTTACCGTAAGTGTAAAATTATAAAGTCACAAAGAATTACAAGTTACAAAGTATAATTAAGATATTTCAACGAGTATGTAATTAGTAAGATATTTAATCAACTAAGTTAAAAGTATATTTTATAACTTGTCCCAAAATCGCTAATCCTGGTATCACATAATATATTTAATTATGTGAATTATATTTTAAAATTATAAATTATAAATTATATATTAAAATTATATTTTATGTAAAATATATGTAAATTATATTTTATAACTAATATATATAAATTGTATTTTATATTGTAAATTATATATTAAAATTATATTTTATGTAAAATATATGTAAATTATATTTTATAACTAATATATATAAATTGTATTTTATATTGTAAATTATATATTAAAATTATATTTTATGTAAAATATATGTAAATTATATTTTATAACTAATATATATAAATTGTATTTTATATTGTAAATTATATATTAAAATTATATTTTATATAAAATATATGTAAATTATATTTTATAACTTGTCCCAAAATCGCTAACTCTGGTATCATCTCAAGCTAATCCTAATACTATCCTTCTAAAAACCTTCAGTTCAAAAAGAACATTCACGTTTCGTGAGATTTTTTAACATGAGACACCTTTGTCTCCTAAGTGGCGAGTTGAAAGATGTTTCGTCAAAGAGGAAAGTACATTTTCAACTAATCAAAATGAAAAAGAAAGCCGGCTGCAAAAGTGAAAAAAAAATCTCACCGATCGATGAACGTTGTTTTACAGCGGGACGATTTAAAACGCCACGGATAATGCTCTACATCGATTATCCGTAAGTAATTAAATTACAACCCCCTTGTCGTTGCGTAATACACGAAAGAGTGAAACTACGAATCAATTATTCATCGTATCGTGGAGTAAGAGCGAGTTCGGTTTTTACCGAACGTGAGACCGGTGGCTGGCAATAAAGCGGTAGCCAGCCTCCTCCTTTTGCGGTCCGCTCGTTTTATCAAGTAAAATCCTTTCTCTTCTGGCCACAAGCGAGCTTGGTCGCGTTAGCTTGCGCATCCTCTTCATTACACGTGAATCCATGCATTTGCGAACGTTTTATGTTCAATTACGCAAACGTACATGTTCTCTACGTTCGTTTCAACGACCATTGAAATCAGAATACGGTCAAGGCTGTCGTCCAGGCTCGATTGACAATTCGCGATTTCTAAAGCTAATGTGAAAACTTCGTCGGAACGATCACCTCGACCGCGCAACGAGATCTCCGTATCTCCGTTATTGTTCCATTTATATATTCATTTTCTTATAATCTTGTTCATCCTTAATCTTATGCGCTGAAATGACGTGCCACGCAATTTTTTGTCCTAAAATTGCAATATTATCTCGGTTCTAAGTATAACTCAATAATTTCTATCCAGTAATATTGAGTTGTTCCATTTATATATACATTTTCTTATATTTTTGTTCATCCTTAGTCTCATGCGCTGGAATAACGTGCGTCGAGAATTTTTTTGTCCTGAAAATTGCAATATTTTCTCAGTTCTAAGCATGTGTTTAAGTATAACTCAATAATTTCTATCCAGTAATATTCCATTTATATATACATTTTCTTACATTTTTGTTCATCCTTAATCTCATACGCTGGAATGACGTGCGTCGAGAATTTTTTGTCTCAAAATTGCAATATTTTCTCAGTTCTAAGCATGTATTTAAGTATAACTCAATAATTTCTATCCAGTAATATTGAGTTGTTCCATTTATATATACATTTTCTCATATTTTTGTTCATCCTTAATTTCATGCGCTGGAATGACGTGCCACGAAATTTTTTGTCCCAAAATTGCAATATTTTCTCAGTTCTAAGCATGTATTTAAGTATAACTCAATAATTTCTATCCAGTGATACCGAGTTGTTCCATTTATAT